>NW_027599034.1:0-25000 GCF_964194155.1 Cetorhinus maximus | reverse complement strand
TGTTCCCTCAGAACATACAGGAAATGGGTATATGGTTCAGGATGGTCCAGTGAATTCACCTTTGATTACTGGTGAGGGAAGTCAGGTTATTAGGGGTTCTGAATGTTTTGTCTTGAGGGGAGAAGGGTTCCCCTACACCTCCAACAAAAAAAGTGAATGAAACAAAATTTTGAGAGATACTGGAGCAGATCAATCCTTGATGATAGCTGATGATATTATTTGTGTTCCAGGCAGCTTTATAAAGAAAAACATAGTAATAAGGGGTATTAATGGAATTTATGAGCCTGTTTCTTTGTGTAAAGTCAACTTACAAAGTTACTTTGTAAACAGAATTGTTATGGTAGTAATTATTATGGTAGTAATTATTCCTAAATGATCTATTGAAGGGGTAGATTTTATTCTGGGTAATGAATTGTCTAGCAGAGACAGTAACGTGATGATGACTGTATTACAACAGGCAGTTGATCTTAAACTTCAGAAAATTACTGTGGCCAAAAATGAAATACTTATTGCAGCAAACAAGCAATTGAAGGAATATCTGATCAATGTAGAGAATCAACTTTCGTGTACAAAAGAGGAGTTTGCTAATGAAAAAAGAGATTTGGTGAGAACAATTGAAAATCAGTCACAGAAAGTAGAACACTTAACTGGGGACTTAAATGCCTAGATGGTAAACTTGTAGAAGCAGATGTAACAAAGGTCAATCTTCAGTTTAAATTTGATGAGCTTCAAGCATCAGTAATTACTATGAAATATCAGGGAAAATGCCTTGAACAAGAAAAGGAATTGTTGATAAATCAGAATAATTGGTTGAATGCAGAATTAAAAACCAAAACGAACGAACTAATAGAACTTTGTTGTGAAAAGAATAATGAGGTTCTTGAACTTCAAAGCAAACTAGAGAAAAGGAAAGAGGATATGTGTGGTTTGGGGTGTCACAGTTCCAAAGTTTTTCCTGTGAATAAAACTTTCCTGCCGAGTTGTGGTCCAATTGAAAAAAGAACTGATCCAAGTAACATTACTGATGTATCAACTTCAACAATAGATATTATGAAAATAACTAAAGTGCCCTCAAAATTGGAACTTAAAAATTGTCAATCTACTGCGCTGAAAGTTGAGGTGGAATGGACCTGTAGGAGACAGTCGGGAGCTGAGCAGCGCGGAGAGGAGCAGACCTGCGGGAGACGGTCGGGAGCGGAGCAGACCTGCGGGAGACGGTCGGGAGCTGAGCAGACCTGCGGGAGACGGTCGGGAGCGGAGCAGACCTGCGGGAGACAGTCGGGAGAGGAGCAGACCTGCGGGAGACAGTCGGGAGAGGAGCAGACCTGCGGGAGACAGTCGGGAGAGGAGCAGACCTGCGGGAGACAGTCAGGAGCGGAGCAGACCTGCGGGAGACAGTCGGGAGAGGAGCAGACCTGCGGGAGATGGTTGGGAGAGGAGCAGACCTGCGGGAGACGGTCGGGAGCGGAGCAGACCTGCGGGAGACGGTCGGGAGCGGAGCAGACCTGCGGGAGACAGTCAGGAGCGGAGCAGACCTGCGGGAGACGGTCAGGAGAGGAGCAGACCTGCGGGAGACGGTCGGGAGCGGAGCAGACCTGCGGGAGACGGTCGGGAGAGGAGCAGACCAGCGGGAGACGGTCGGGAGCTGAGCAGACCTGCGGGAGACGGTCGGGAGCTGAGCAGACCTGCGGGAGACGGTCGGGAGCGGAGCAGACCTGCGGGAGACAGTCGGGAGCTGAGCAGACCTGCGGGAGACAGTCGGGAGCTGAGCAGACCTGCGGGAGACGGTCGGGAGCTGAGCAGACCTGCGGGAGACGGTCGGGAGCGGAGCAGACCTGCGGGAGACGGTCGGGAGCTGAGCAGACCTGCGGGAGACAGTCGGGAGCGGAGCAGACCTGCGGGAGACGGTCGGGAGCTGAGCAGACCTGCGGGAGACGGTCGGGAGCTGAGCAGACCTGCGGGAGACGGTTGGGAGCTGAGCAGACCTGCGGGAGACGGTCAGGAGCGGAGCAGACCTGCGGGAGACGGTTGGGAGCTGAGCAGACCTGCGGGAGACGGTCAGGAGTGGAGCAGACCTGCGGGAGACGGTCAGGAGTGGAGCAGACCTGCGGGAGACAGTCGGGACCTGAGCAGACCTGCGGGAGACGGTCGGGAGCTGAGCAGACCTGCGGGAGACGGTCGGGAGCTGAGCAGACCTGCGGGAGACAGTCGGGAGCAGAGCAGACCTGCGGGAGACAGTCGGGAGCGGAGCAGACCTGCGGGAGACGGTCAGGAGAGGAGCAGACCAGCGGGAGACGGTCAGGAGCTGAGCAGACCAGCGGGAGACGGTCGGGAGCGGAGCAGACCTGCGGGAGACGGTCGGGAGCTGAGCAGACCTGCGGGAGACGGTCGGGAGAGGAGCAGCCCTGCGGGAGACGGTCGGGAGCGGAGCAGACCTGCGGGAGACGGTCGGGAGCGGAGCAGACCTGCGGGAGACGGTTGGGAGCGGAGCAGACCAGCGGGAGACGGTCGGGAGCTGAGCAGACCAGCGGGAGACGGTCGGGAGAGGAGCAGCCCTGCGGGAGACGGTCGGGAGCGGAGCAGACCTGCGGGAGACGGTCGGGAGCTGAGCAGACCTGCGGGAGACGGTCAGGAGCGGAGCAGACCTGCGGGAGACGGTCAGGAGCGGAGCAGACCTGCGGGAGACGGTGGGGAGCTGAGCAGACCTGCGGGAGACGGTCGGGAGCTGAGCAGACCTGCGGGAGACGGTCAGGAGCGGAGCAGACCTGCGGGAGACAGTCGGGAGCTGAGCAGACCTGCGGGAGACGGTCAGGAGAGGAGCAGACCTGCGGGAGACGGTCGGGAGCTGAGCAGACCTGCGGGAGACGGTCGGGAGCTGAGCAGACCTGCGGGAGACGGTCGGGAGCTGAGCAGACCTGCGGGAGACGGTCGGGAGAGGAGCAGCTGCTGTGAGGCTGCAATCCGGGAAAAGAAAAAGCAACTGTGATGTCACAGGAAGCGAGTGAGTTGATTGGCCGGTAAGTGCTCAGTCTAAGGGATAGTGTGTGAGAAACCAGCTTAGGACAGGCGGGTTCAGGTAGATCTATAAATAAAAAGAACTAAAACTTTAAAATAATAAATTTGAAATATTTAAATTTAAAATAAAACAATAAAGATAAAAAAAGCAATAAAAATAAAGTAATTTTAATAAACATCTAAAACACATACCTGTAGTTAAGTATATAACCTTTAGTTGTCAGTGGTACCAGCATTCAATAAACACAGTAAATTGTAGCATATATAGGAAGAAAGTAATTAAAGTAAATTAACTAAATAACATAAGTTAGAATGGTGAGACAGGTGTTATGTTGCAGCTGTGGAATGTGGGTGCTTTTGGACGCCAAGGTGATCCATGGCAAACACGTCTACAGGAAGTGTAAGCAGCCTGAGGAATTCCGGATCAGGATTACTGATCTGGAAGCTGAAATGCAGACACTGCGCAACATAAAGGATAGGGGGAAATACCTGGATACTTTGTTCCAGAAGACAGTCACACATCTTAGAATTGGGTCATCTGTTTTGGTCAGCAGTGATGTACAGGAGGGTGTGACTGTCAGTGAGATAGGTAATGGGACTGAGCAGACAGTAGTGGAGCAGCCTCAGACTTTGCAGTTGTCAAACAGGCTTGAGATGCTCACAACCTGTGGGTGAAAGCGAGGTCTGCAAAATAGGTGAGGTAGCTGGCCATGGCACCGTAGTACAGGAAGCCGTTCAAGCAGGTCAGCAAAAAGGAATGCAGGTGTAGTAGGGGATAGTATAGTGAGGGGTTTGGCGTTGTTCTCTGCAGCAAAGAGCGAGAGACCAGACGGCTGTGTTGCCTGCCTGGCGCCAGGGTTCAGGACATCTGCTCAGGGCTGGAGAGGAACTTGCAGTAGGAGGGGGAGGACCCAGTTGTCATGGTCCATGTAGGTACCAATGACATAAGTAGAACTAGGAAAGAGGTTCTGCAAAGTCAGTATGAGGAGCTAGGTACCAAATTAAGGAGAACCTCAAAGGTGATAATCTCTGAATTATTACCTGAGCCACGTGCAAATTGACATAGGGCAAATAAGATTAGAGAGACGAATGTGTGGCTCAAAGACTGATGTGGGAGAAGTGGGTTCTGGTTTGTGGGCCACTGGCATCAGTACTGGGGAAAGTGGGGGCTGTACTGTTGGGATGGTTTACACCTGAACCGTGCTGGGATGAGTGTCCTCACAAATCACGTAACTAGGAAGTAGAGAGGGTTTTAAACTAAACGAGGGGTGAGGGATCAAGCTTGGGTAGAGGTAGCAATTCAAGGTGTAGAGTCAAGACAGGAGAGCAAAATGATAATATGAGTAATGAGGGTCAGGGAATGGCAGGAAGGGACAGAGGGAAAAAGACCTAAGAATACATCAACAGTCGAGACTAGATGTTACAAAGGGAGCAAAAAGACAAAACTGAAGGCTCTCTATCTGAATGCATGTAGCATCCATAACAAAGTAAATTAATTGATGGCCCACATTGAAAGAAATAAATATGACCTGATAGCAATTCCGGCTGCAGGACGGCAAAGATTGGGTCCTTGATATTGAAGGGTACATGACCTTCAAGAAGAATAGGAAGCGAGGTAAAGGTGGAGGGGTAGCACTGTTAATCAAAGAGGGCATTGGTTCAGGAGATCAGGATGTAGAAACAGTTTGGGTGGAGATGAGGAATGGTAGGGGAAAAAGTCGTCAGTGGGAGTGGTCTATAGGCCCCCTAATAGTAGCCGTAGTGTAGGACAAAGTATTCGAGAGAAAATATTGTGTGCTTGTGATAAAGGGACGGCAATAACTGGGTGATTTTAATCTATACATAAACTGAAAAAATCAGATTGGCAGCAATAGCCTGGATGAGGAGTTCTTAGAATGCTTTCGAGATAGTTTCTTAGAGCAGCATGTTCTAGAAAGAACCAGAGAGCAGGTTATATTAGATTTGATATTGTGTAACATGACAAGATTAATTAATGACCTCAGAGTAAAGGCATGCCTAGGTAGCAGCAACCACAATATGATTGAATTTTACATACAGTTTAAAAGGGAGAAGAGTGGGTTTAAGACTAGTATCTTAAACTTAAATAAGGGCAACGATCTGGGGATGAAAGCTGAGCTAGCTGAAGTGAAATGGGAAACTAGGCTAGAGGATAGATCAATAGAGAAGCAGTGGCAGACATTTCAGGGGATATTTCAGAGTATTCAAAATAAGGACATTCCTACTATAAAGAAAAATTCTAAGGGGAGGGCTCACCATCTGTGGTTAACTGGAGATGTTAAGGAAAGCATCAAACTTAAGGAAAAAAGCCTACAGTTCCACAAAGATGAGAGGCAGGGCAGATGATTGGTCAAAATATAAAGAGCTGCAGAGAATGACTAAAAGGTTAACCAGGAGAAAGAAATTAGAAGCTAGCTAGAAATGTAAAAATGGACAAGAGTTTCTGCAGGTATTTAAAAAGGAAAAGAGTAAGTAAAGTGAGTGTTGATCCTCCTAGGGAGGGACAGTGGGGAGTTAATAGTCGATAATAAGGAAATGGCGGAAGAAATTAACAAATATTTTGCTTCTGTGTTCACTATAGAGAATACAAAAAACATTCCAGTAATAGCAGCAAATCGGGCGGTGAACGGGAGAAAGGAACTTGGTGAAATTGAAATCACTGGGGAAATGGTACTGAGCAAATTGATGGAGCTGTGGGCTGGCAAGTCTCCGGGTTCCGAAGGACTACATCCTAGGATCTTAAAAGAGGTGGCAAATGAGGTAGTCGATGCACTGGTGTTAATTTTCCCAAATTCGCCAGATTGTGGAAAGGTTCCATCAGATTGGAAAGTAGCAAATGTAACCCCTCTATTCAAGGAGGGAGGAAGGCAGAAAACAGGAAACTATAGACCAGTTAGCTTGATGTCTGTTGTGGGGAAGTTATTAGAATCGATCATTAAGGAGGTTATAGTTGGGCGCTTAGAAGAGCTCAAAGTAATCAGCATGGTTTTGTGAAAGGAAAATCATGTTTAACCAATTTATTGGAGTTTTTTGAAGGAATAACATGTGCGGTGGATAAAGGGGAGCCTGGAGACGTGCTGTACCTGGATTTCCAGAAGGCATTTGATAAGGTGCCATATCAAAGGTTATTACGGAAAATAAAAGCATGTGGTGTCGGGGGTACCATATTAGCATGGATAGAAGATTGGCTGGCTGGCAGAAAGCAGAGAGTATGCATAAATGGGTCTTTTTCTGATTGACAGGATGTGACAAGTAGAGTCCCACAGGGGTATGTGCTGGGGCCTCAACTTTTTACAATTTACATCAATGACTTAGCTGAGGGGAACAAAGGCATGGCGGATGACACAAAGACAGGCAGGAAAGTATGTTGTGAAGAGGTCATGAGGAGGTTACAGATAGATCACAGAATCACACAGTGCAGAAGAGGCCCTTCGGCCCATCAAGTCTGCACTGACACGTAAGAAACACCTGACCTACCTACCTAATCCCATTTGCCAGCACTTGGCCCATAGCCTTGAATGTTATGACGTGCCAAGTGCTCATCCAGGTACTTTTTAAAGGATGTGAGGCAACCCGCCTCCACCACCCTCCCAGGCAGTGCATTCCAGACCGTCACCACCCTCTGGGTAAAAAGTTTTTCCTCACATCCCCCCTAAAGTTCTTGCCCATCACCTTGAACTTGTGTCCCCTCATGACTGACCCTTCAACTAAGGGGAACAGCTGCTCCCTATCCACCCTGTCCATGTCCCTCATAATCTTGTACACCTCGATCAGGTCGCTCCTCAGTCTTCTCTGCTCCAATGAAAACAACCCAAGTCTATCCAACCATAACTTAAATGTTTCATCCCAGGCAACATCCTGGTGAATCTCCTCTGCACCCCCTCCAGTGCAATCACATCCTTCCTATAATGTGGCGACCAGAACTGCACACAGAACTCCAGCTGTGGCCTCACCAGGGTTCTATACAACTCCAACATGACCTCCATACTTTTGTAATCTATGCCTCGATTGATAAAGGCAAGTGTCCCATATGCCTTTTTCACCACCCCACTAACATGCCCCTCCACCTTCAGAGATCTATAGACACACACGCCAAGGTCCCTTTGTTCCTCAGAACTTCCTAGTGTCATGCTGTTCATTGAATACTTCCTTGTCAAATTACTCCTTCCAAAGTGTATCACCTCACACTTTTCATGGTTAAATTCCATCTGCCACTTATCTGCCCATTTGACCATCCAGTCTATATCTTCCTGTAGCCCAAGACACTCAACCTCACTGTTAACCACCCGGCCAATCTTTGTGTTATCCGCAAACTTACTAATCCTACCCCCCACATAGTCATCTATGTCGTTTATATAAATGACGAATAATAGGGGGCCCAGCACAGATCCCTGTGGTACACCACTGGACACTGGCTTCCAGTCACTAAAGCATCCTTCTGTCATCACCCTCTGTCTCCTACAACTAAGCCAATTTTGAATCCTCCTTATCAAATTACACTGTATCCCATGTACATTTGCCTTGTTTATAAGTCTCCCATGTGGGACCTTGTCAAAGGCTTTGCTGAAATCCATATAAACTACATCAATTGCACAACTAGATATAAATAGATTGAGTGAGTGGGCAAAGGTCTGGAAAATGGAGTTTAATGTGGGAAAATGTGAAATTGTTCACTTTGGCAGGAAGAACAAAAAAGCAAAATATTACTTAAGTGGAGAAGGGCTGCATAATTCTGAGGTGCAGGGGGATCTCGGTGTTCTAGTACATGAGTCACAAAAAAGTTAGTATGCAGGTACAGCAAGTAATTAAGAAGGCTAATGGAATGCTATCCTTTATTACGAGAGGGATTGAACATAAAAGTAAGGATGTTATGCTTCAGTTATACAGGGCATTGGTGAGACCACACCTCGAATACTGTGTGTAGTTTTGGTCTCCTTATTTAAGGAAGGATGTAAATGCATTGGAGGTGGTTCAGAGGAGGTTTACTAGATTGATACCTGGAATGAGTAGGTTGTCTTATGAGGAAAGGTTGGACAGACTGGGCTTGTTTCCACTGGGGTTTAGAAGAGTGAGGGGTGATTTGATTGAAGTTTACAAGATCCTGAACGGCCTTGACAAGGTGGGCGTGGAAAGGATGTTTCCTCTTGTGGTTGAGTCCAGAACTAGGGGGCACTGCTTTAAAATTAGGGGCCTCCCTTTTAGGATGGAGATGAGGAGAATTTTTTTCTCTCAGAGGGTTGTGCGACTTTGGACATCTCTGCCTCAGAAGGTGGTGGAGGCGGGGTCATTGAAGCTTGCTGGCAAGGGGATCAAAGGTTATCGGGGGTTAGATGGGAATGTAGAAATTGAAACACAAGAAGATCAGCCATGATCTTATTTAATGGCGGAGCAGGCTTGAAGAGTTGAATGGTCTACTCCTGTTCCTATTTCTTATGTCCTTATGTTTTTATGTCAACAAAAAGGACTGAAAATGAAAATGACACTTCTAGGTCAACGCCCGGAGACACTGATTTACAAGTGCTTGCTTCTGCTAATACACTAAATACAGTAGTTAGAATCCAAGCAAGTGCACAGCTTGCAAAAGACCATTAAAAATCTGTAGAGGAGAGGCATGATATAGCTTGTGGATTATGTAAAAGAGTTGAAGACATAGAATTAACTATGAAACGCCAGAGGGAGAAAGTGATTGACGTTGCTCATAGAGAAGTGGAAAAGACCTGTTCAAAGTGAGATTGGGAGAAACAACAAGATCATAAAAATTCCAAAGATCAAACCAAGCAAGAGTATGAAATCCTTTTGTGTGAACATAAAAAGCATCTCAACATCCTTGAAATGTGGAAAAGAGATTTTGATCAGAGAAGAAATGATATGTTAACTCATAAAATGGCATTTTAACTTTGCTAAAACGAAATGAGAGTTTACCATGGTTGAGTTCGGGAAAGGAGCTTGAGTGTGGAATTGTGCCTACAGCTAACAAAAAGGACGATTGAACTGTGGACTTAAATGAAACATTCTTTGCCGAGTTAAAGACTGGGAATAAGAGGAGGAAAAAAACATAAGAGCTGAGTTATGGTAATGCTATGATGTACAAATTCTACTAATCTTGTTACCTTTATGGATTTTGTTTTGCTTAAATCTCTGGATTGTATGATATAACATGTGTAATTGTGAAATGAGATGGAAAGTGTATTTGTATAGTATGGAATAGCTTTTGTTAGAGGTTTATGATGTTAAGTTTGTATGAAGCCATTGTAAAGAAACTTTCACTGTTGTGAAATTTCCTTCCTTTCCAGGGAATAGGCGTTAGGAACTAGATACAGTTTAAGTAAATTATATTTGTATTTGTGGTGTTAGGAATGAAGTTTGATTTGTATTTCTGTATTTTGTGCGTTAAAATGATGATGTCAGCACTTAATGAGATTTTATGGTTCTTGAAAGGGAGTTAAAACAAACAAGGTACAAAAAAACTGTGCTGTTGCCTAGAAACAGGGGTCCAGATAGAGAGGCCCCACACAGAGACCAAAAGCAGTTTGAGTTCAGTTAGAAGCAGTTGCCAGCAGAAGCAACATAGGAGAGGGACAGATAGCAAGTCCAAAACTAAAGTTGAAGCCAGCTGCCAAGAGAAGCAGGACATAGGAAAGGGAACTGCAAGGAGCAGCTTCCAAAAACTAAAGAAGAAAGTCCCCAAATCCAGGAGAGTGGAACAGGAAAGATCCTAAGAGGATAGCTAAGTCAAAGGACAAGGACAGGAACCTGGAAAAGGTCCTGTTAAGTGAATTTAAGAGTGAGGAGCAGAGAAAGGCTCCAAGCTTAAAGGGAAAAAGCCGCAGGAAGCAGACTTAAAGTAAAACAGGCTCACGAGAAGCCAGATGATCCAAGGAGACAGTCAAAGGTCTGTAACTCTTTATTATGGGCATGTGAAGCAGTGGTGTTCTGTTGGCACAGCTGAGACAGAGAGAGAGTGCGGGGAAGGCAAAGCCTGAATGCACATGGGTGATTCAGGGAAGAGGAATGTAGGAAGGAGAGTTCAAAGCCCAGGAGGTGAACCCTTGTGGAAGGCATCTGAAAGAAATCATCGGTTTGGGAGAAGATTCCAAAACGAGTTCTTCAAGAGTGCAGATTGGAAACCCTCATGTGAAAGAGTGTGGTGTGCCTGACCACAGGTTGCCTATTGGTTTACATGGACTGTGTATTTACTGTGATCATGAGAGTATAACATAGCTTTTGTAACTTGTGCTATCCTGGAAGATCTGTATATATCTGTAACGGTATAGTTGTATATATCTGTGTATATCTGTATATATCTGTATATATCTGTAACGGTATAGTTGTATATATCTGTATTTATCTGTATATATCTGTAACGGTATATCTGTATATATCTGTATATATCTGTATATATCTGTATATATCTGTATATATCTGTAAAGGTATAGTTGTGGGTGAAGGAGTATTGTAATCTAGTTCATCTTTTCTTGTGTAATAAATGTTTTATTCTTTTGTTAAAAGTTCATCAGCTAACTCCTGTGACTCTGTTCAGTAGTCCCTCTCCACATTTCTAAACAAAAAATAAAAATTAGGATCTATCAAGCCAAGTGCACTCTGACATGTCCAGTAGTAACATCAGCTGGGATCATAACAATAAAGAGAGAGAAATAGAAGGAGGGATAGTGAGAGAGAGAAATAGAGGGATAGAGGGTGGGATAGAGAGAGAGAAAATGCCTTTTGAAAACCCATATACATCACATTGACAGCCTTGGGTGGAATTTTCCGATCCATTGTGGGTGGGTGTGATGGGGGCGTGTGCGGAGAATGTGGAGGGACCCACTTCACGACGGAGGGAAGGCAGGTCACAATCCTCCACTCAGCCCACTGACAGCGGCCGTGTTTCCCACCATCAGTCGGTGGGGGGTTAATTGTAATACATTAGCATATAATTAAAAGGCCATCCCTCCAGGCTCTGGAACCCCACCGTATTGTCTGTCCACATCAGCGGGAAAGCACGTCAACGTGTTTCACAACAGCACAGGCAACGTGCACTTGGCAGCTTCACTTTGGGGGAACTGAGGTGAGTTAGCAGCAGCTTCTCCACAGCTCACCCACTGTTTACATCCTTGGAGGCAACTGCTGAGGTGGGGGTGGGTCAAGTGCTGCCCTGGCACAGGCAATCGAGGTGGGGGGGGTCAGGGTAAGCGAGGGAAGTGGCGACACATTAGGGACACCCCCTGTATAAACTGACCAGGCCTCTGCAACTGAGACAGATCAGGCACAGTCACATTGATATGATTGGGGTCAGGCTTCTAGCCTGCCCGCCCATGCAAGCATCTCAGAGGCACCAAAGGGTCAGCAAGCGCTCCATACCTTACCCCCATCACCCCCCCACACCCCCAACCCTGCCCCCCACACCCCCAACCCTGCCCCCCACACCCCCAATCCCGCCCCCCACGCCCCCAACCCCGTCCCCCCCACACCCCCCAACCCCTCGGCACAGATTTTGAGTCTGCCGCCACTTTATTGGACCACGGAGCAGTTGGACTGCACACGTTGTACAATCTCCTCACTAACACTGGCCATGTAGCAGTCAGTGCTGGAGACGCTCACAGCCCCTCGCAATCTCAGCATCCCGGATTGGACCAGTGTCCCCCATGTCGCAGGTTGACAGGACAGCCATGCAGTGCACTCATCTCTGGCCATCTGAGGGGTGTCCAGCACTCTCCAGGAAGCACTAAGGGGCGGTCACACAGGGCCAGGGAAGGTGCTAAGTACAGCCATGATAACCATGTCTCTCTCTCTTTCATGCTGCAGGAGGACCATGTCAGGATCATGGATCCTGGTGACCTAACTGTGTGCCTGATGGTCTACAGAGGCTGTAGAAGATGGAGGAGAGAGTGACTGAGGCTCCTGGCTGTGCAAAGGCAGCAGCAGCAACCTCATGAAGAAGGGGCAGCAGGAGCTCCCGCACACTCTGCCCAGGAGCAACAGTGAGCCGTGGCTGGTCAGCGCCTAGCGATACCCAGGGTCTATAGACACCGCCTGCCATTCCTGCAGTTGACTGAGATCCAGTATCACCGATGACTGCACATGTCTAGGGACCTGCTGACTCACATCTGCCACTTACTGCAGGACATGGTGCTAAGGGGACATGGAGGTCATCCAGTGCCAGTGGCTGTGAAAGTGACCACGGGCTCAATTTCTATACCAGTGGCTCCTTTCAGGGCTCCACAGGCGACCTCTGTGGGATTTCACAATCTGCCACCCATAAATGTATCCATGAGGTCCCGGGTCCCATCTTCGCCATGGCAACAACTTTGTGCATTTCGCCCGGGACCGGGACAGCCAGGATACCAGGGCCATTGAATTCTCCCGGATCTCGGGATTCCCACAGGTGCAGGGTGTGATTGGCTGCACTCATGTGGCGCTCAGGTCTCCGTCACTACACTCAGTGACTTCATCAACCACAAGGGCTTCCACTCACTGAACGTGCAGCTGGTGTGCGACCACCAGAAACACATCCTGCAGGTCTGCGCACGGTTTCTAGGGAGTGTGCACGACGCCTACATCCTGAGTCACTCACAGATCCCTGCAGTCTTCCAGGGTCCACAGAGGCTGCAGTTTTGGCTCCTCGGGGACAAGGGCTACCCACAGAGGCCGTGGCTGATGACACCCATGTGGCGGCCTCAGACTGCAGCAGAGCGACGCTATAATGAGGCTCATGCAGCAGCTCACAACTTGATGGAGCAGACCATCGGGATGCTGAAGATGCGGTTCCCGGCCTGGACCGGTCTGGTGGAGACCTGGACAACCTGGCGCTGCAACAGGGAGAGGAGCTGGCTGAGGAGGAGATGGAGGAGTTGCATGTCTCCTCCGATGAGGAGGGTGCCGACAGGGATGAGGGCGAGGGTGTCCTCGGAGGTGACTATGACCGGGATTGAGGCTCTTGCACTGACCAGATGAGGCAGGCACACTCGGGAGGCCCTCAGAGCTGCCAGATTTGTGGAGGATGATGACAACATGCAGTGAGGTGTCCCCATAAATCCTCACATCCCAGTTGAGAGCGTCTGACTCCTGTCTGGCCGAGGGCAGCTCACTTCCGCTCCATGATCAGGGCCATCTCAGAGACGCAGCCATGAAACTTTAAACTCATCTGATGCTGTGTCCACCTTCAGCACCCCAGCCCTTCAGGAGTTGGTGCACAGCATCACTGGTCACAGATGCTGGTGTGATGGGGGCCAGCCCCTCCTTAAAGGTGCTGAGAGCACACGGAGAGAATGAGGGAACTCTGTGGCACCTGCCCACTACATTCTGGCAGCAATGACCAGCACCATCGAGGTGCATGTGTCCAGGGAGCGTGAGGCTGGACCATCACTTTGGTCTGAAGGCTGCACAGACACAGGGAAGAGGCCCTGGACTGAGACACCTGCCTTTATCTTGTGCAGAAAGGTTTCACATCTGAGTGACAAGAACACTGATCATCAGAACAAGGAGCCATAGACAGGGAGACATTCTTAGGAGTTTATTGACAATAGTGAACAGTCTGTACAAGTGATCAACCCCTGTGCCCAGGCTGTGCAACTACTTTTACTTAACTTTCCTAACCCTGCCACATCTTGGTGCTCCCCGGACATCCACAGCAGAGGTGGAGACAGCCTGCTGACTGTGACGCCCTGTCTGTGATGACTTTAGCGGGCGTTCTATGGAGGGCCGAGACCTGGAGGATCCCAGCCTGCTTTCGGGGTCCTGCTGTGCGGCAGTGACCCCTCCTCAGCCTGTGGAGCTGGAGCTGCTGGGGTCTCAGGAAGAGGGAATTCAGATGGGCCGGTCAGTCCCAGAGTTACCTGGGTGGATGGTCCCGGAGTGTGGACCTGCTGATCCTCCTCCCTATGGGTGCCCGAGGGCCCCTGGCTGACTCTGTGAGGGGAAGGGGTAACTGGAGTGAGATCGAGCTGCCCGGCACCCCTCTCACGTAAACATTGTTGGGGGCCAACTATAGCATCAGCGATGGAGTTAAGCCCGTGCAGCAGTGCAGGAGCAACGTCCTGGACCAAGGTCTCCATGGCGGCCGCCATCCTGCCAGTGTTGACCTCGGTGTGTTGGCAATGCCAGCGCTATCACCTCGGCCTGAAGGCAAACAGACTCCTCCATCGTGCCTTGCAATCTGAGGAGTGCAGCGGACATCCCTTCCTGATGTTCCTGAGCTTGTCTTTGCAGATCCAGCAACTGTGACATGACCGAGTCCAGAGGCTCCTCATCTGACTCGGACTCAGCAATGTTCTGGCCTCCAGCAGCTCCTCCAAGTGTCAGGGACCTGGGAAGTCCCTGCTTCCACCTGCTGTGGATCAGACAGTGCGATGTACTCACCAGATGGTGATCCCGAGGCTACTCTAAAGCTAGGTCCCGCCGAGGTGTGTCTCTGCGCTGGTGGAGGGTGTGGGTGAGGCTGTGACGGGACTTCAGGGAGGGAGCCTTCAGATTCCTCTACAGAGGTTTCTTCGGGGCTTGCTTGGAGGCCCTGGGTCGTGGGCTCCATCTGCTGCTTCCCAGATGTGCCTACGAAAGTAAGGAGAGATAATTAGTGCATGGCAGTGGCCTGTGAAACAGGACACATCACTCACAGCCTGGTTGTCTGATGGATGTTGCACTGCTGGATCCTCACTTGGTAGAGCAGTGCCGACCTCACCGTCAGTACAGGACCGGTCCCGGTCATCGCCGGCCAACTGGATGGCTCTGTTTTCAAAGTCTGTCAGAACTTTGATCTCCAGCATCCCTCCACCTGTCTGTGACCCTTCCCTCCTGTTGTGAGCCAGTTTGTTCTGCATGGATAGAGATGGGGAGAGTGTATCAGGACGCCTGCCGGGCCAGATGATAAGTATGCCCGACTGTGTGGGTGGTGAGTGGTCCCATGGACAGGATGAGGACAATGACGGTGAGTGTGAGAGGGTGAATGGTGATGTCCCTTGCACTGGCAGTGAGTGAGGGCCCTGTGGATGTGTGATGGGTTTGTGAGTGTGAGAGTTGAGAGTGATGAATTAGTGACTTACCCTGGGGAACGGAGAAGATCATTCATCCTTTTGTGGCACTGGGTGTCTGTCCTCCTCTGCAGGGCGTTGGCACTGACCACCGCTGACCACCACCTCCCAAGCCGGGTTGGTGACTTTGCTGCCCATCCTGCGGCCAGAGCGGGGGTAGAGCACATCCCGGCGGCCTCCAGGGCATCCAGCAGTCACTCGAGGGACCCATCATTGAAACAGGGGAGCTGCAGTCCTTTTGCCTTTGCTGGCCATGTCTCCTGGACAGCGGTGGTGAGCTGGGGGCGATGAGCACTTTGCTGGTGGCTGCTTTTTAAAGATGGCGGCCGGTGTGATGCAACAGCGGGTGAATGAGACCCCGCCCACCATGGAAACGGAGTCTTTCAGGGGAGTGAATATATAATGAGGCGGCTCAGGATGATACAGCGTGAAAACCCTCCATTTTCATTGGTGGGCAGGACTCACAGAATCACAGAATCACACAGAGCAGAAGAGGCCCTTCGGCCCATCGAGTCTGCACCGAAACGTGAGAGACACCTGACCTACCTATCTAATCCCATTTACCAGCACTTGGCCCATAGCCTTGAATGTTATGACGTGCCAAGTGCTCATCCAGGTACTTTTTAAAGGATGTGAGGCAACCCGCCTCCACCACCCTCCCAGGCAGTGCATTCCAGACTGTCACCACCCTCTGGGTAAAAAAGTTTTTCCTCACATCCCCCCTAAACCTCCTGCCCCTCACCTTGAACTTGTGTCCCCTCGTGACTTACCCTTCAGCTAAGGGGAACAGCTGCTCCCTATCCACCCTGTCCATGCCCCTCATAATCTTGTACACCTCGATCAGGTCACCCCTCAGTCTTCTCTGCTCCAACGAAAACAACCAAAATCTATTCAAGCTCTCTTCATAACTTAAATGGTTCATCCCAGGCAACATCCTGGTGAATCTCCTCTGCACCCCGTCCTATGCAGTCACATCCTTCCTATAATGTGGCGACCAGAACTGCACACAGTACTCCAGCTGTGGCCTCACCAAGGTTCTATACAACTCCAACATGACCTCCCTACTTATGTAATCTATGCCTCGATTGATAAAGGCAAGTGTCCCATATGCCTTTCTCACTACCCCACTAACATGCCCCTCCGCCTTCAGAGATCTATGGGCACACACGCCAAGGTCCCTTTGTTCCTCAGAACTTCCTAGTGCCATGCCGTTCATTGAATACATCCTTGTCAAATTACTCCTTCCAAAGTGTATCACCTCACACTTTTCAGGGTTAAATTCCATCTGCCACTTGTCTGGCCATTTGACCATCCCATCTATATCTTCCTGTAGCCCAAGACACTCAACCTCACTGTTAACCACCCGACTAATCTTTGTGTTATCCGCAAACTTACTAATCCTACACCCACATAGTCATCTATGTCGTTTATATAAATGATGAATAATAGGGGACCCAGCACAGATCCCTGTGGTACACCACTGGACACTGCGCCGTCCCTTGTTGGACCCTCTACATATTGACCTAAAAAGTTCTCCTGTGCACATTTCAAGAAATCCAAGCCCTTAACACTATGTCTATTCCAATAAATGTTGGGAAAGTTGAAATCACTTAACATAATTACCCTATTGTTATTGTTTTTACACACCTCCGCAAATTGTGCACATATTTGCTCCTCAATTTCCCGCTGTCTATCTGGGGGTCTATAATAAACACCTAACAATGTGGCTGTCCCTTTTTTATTCCTAAGCTCTACCCACAAAGCTTCATTCGATGCCCCCTCCAAGATATCATCTCTCCTTACTGCAGTAACTGACTCCTTAACTAATAATGCAACACCTCCTCCTCTTTTACCCCCTCCTCTGTCTCGCCTGAAGATTCTATATCCCGGAATGTTGAGCTGCCAATCCTGCCCCTCCCTCAACCACGTCTCAGTGATGGCTACTATATCACAATTCCACGTGTCAATCCTCATCCTTAACTCATCCGTTTTACCTGTAATGCTCCTGGCATTAAAGTAGAGGCCATCCAGCCTTGCCTTACTCCCTTGAAACTTAATGCAGCTGTACTCCCTCTGACTTGATTGTTTTACTGTATTATGATGTGTCCCTATTCTGCTAACATTCTGTGTCCCCTCCCCCTGCCGAATTAGTTTGAACTCCTCCCTACAGCACTAGCAAACCCGCCCGCAAGGATGTTAGTCCCGCTCTGATTCAGATGTAGACCGTCCCGCTTGTACAGGTCCCACCTTCCCCAGAAACGGTCCCAGTGATCCAGGAATCTAAAACCCTCCCTCCTGCACCAACTCTTAAGCTATGTATTCATCTGCGCTATTCTCCTATTTCTGAGCTCGCTAGCACGTGGGCACTGGGAGTAATCCAGAGATTACAACCCGAGAGGTCTTGATTTTTAGTTTACTGCCTAATTCCCTGAATTCTTGATGCAAGACCTCATCCCTCTTTCTACCTATGTCATTGGTACCAACATGTACCATGACCTCTGCCTTATCACCCTCCCCCTTCAGGATGCCCTGCAGCCGTTCAGTGACATCCCGGACCCTGGCACCAGGAAGGCAACACACCATCCTTGAGTCATGTTGACAGCCACAGTAGCGCCTATCTGTTCCCCTGACTAGAATCTCCTATTACTATTGCTCTTCCTCTCTTCCTCCCCTCCTGTACAGACAGGCTGCTTGTGGTGCCAGAAGCTTGGCTCTGTCCGCACTCCCAGTGCTCTCATCAGCCTCCAAAATGGAGCGGGACCCCAGGGGACTCCTGAACTACCTGCCTGTTTCTCTTGGACTGCCTGGTGGTCATCCATTCCCTTCCTTCCTCAAGTCCCTTCAGCTGCGGTGTGACCACCTCTCTAAATGTGCTATCCATGATGCTCTCAGACTCGCGGATGCTCCACAATGTCCCCAGCCGCCGTTCCATCTCTGAAACCTGAGCTTCCAGGAGCTGCAGCTGGAGACACTTCCTGCACACATGCTGGTCCCGGGCACTGGAAATGTTCCCAACTTCCCACATGGTGCACCAGGAGCACACCACGGCTTTGAGCTCTCCTGCCATGACTTATCCCTTTAAATTAAATCTTTTAAATCAATTACTCTAGGGCCCTTCTTTCCTGATCCTCGTTACTACAGAATATATAAACTATAAACCACAAACAGACCTTAAACTATAAGTGATAAAAGTAGTAAATACTTACCCGACCTTACCCACTACTTACCAGTCATTCCTCTCCCTTGTAGCCTCTACTGCTGCAAGACCACACAGGACTCCATTTTACCCGCCCGCTACTGCACTTAGCGCAATTCTGGGAAGATTCAGCCCGTTGTTCTTATCAACTTTCTCTGTTACTTCCTCAAAAAACTGCAGCAAATTAGTTAAATTTGATTTTGCCTTAGTGACTCTATACTGGCTTTCCTTAATTATCCTGCACTTGTCTAAGTGGCTATTGATTTTATCCCAAACTATAGTTTCCAGAAATTTCCCTATCAGTGAGGTCAAACTGACTGGTCTATATTTGCCAGCTCTATCCTTGCAACCCTTTTTGAACAAGGGTGTAACATTCACAATTCTCCAGTCCTCTGGCGCCTCCCCTGTGTCTAAGGAAGATGGAAGATTATCACTAGTGTCTCTGAAATTTCCACTCTCACCTCGCTCAAGGCATTATATCCAGTCCTAGTACCTTACCTATTTTAAGTAGAGATAGCCTTTCTAAAATCTCCTCCTTCTCAATTGTGAATTCTTCGAGTGTACCAGTTACCTCCTCTCTCACCTTAGCCAGGGTAACATCTCCTTCCTTTGTAAAGACAGATGCAAAGTACTTGTTTAATACCTTTGCCATTTCTCCTTCATATTTAAGTCCCCGTTTGTTTTATCCCTAATCGGCCCTAACCTTTCTTTTATCATCGTTTTATTGTTTATATGCTCATGGAATACCTTTCGATATCTTTATGTTTGCTGCCAGTCTCTTTTCATGCTCTCTCTTTGTTTTTCTTATTAGTTTCTTCACTTTCCCTCTGGTCCTTCTATATTCAGCCTGATTCTCCATTGTATTTTCTACCTGACATCTGTTGTACGCGCACTTCTTCCTTTTCATCTTTACCTCTATCTCTCTCGTCATCCAGGCTGCTATAATTTATTCATCCTACCTTTTCCCTTCAATGGAATATACCTTGACATTCCCTGCAATACTTTTTCTTTGAAGGTAGCTCATTTCTCAACCACTATCTTTTCTGACAACATTTGATTCCAACTCACTTGACTCAGATGGATTCTCATCCCATCGAAGTTGGCTTTACCCCAGTTAATTATCCCTACTCTGGATTGCTCCTTGTCCTTCTCCATGGTCAACCTAAACCTCCCACTGATTTTTGATCCACTTGGGCCATCTCATTCCACAGAACCAGGTCCATCAGTGCCTGCCCTCTCATTGGACTGGAAACATACTGCTGCAGAAAATTATCTTGAACACATTCCAGGAACTCTCACCCCTCTTGTTCCTTTGCACTATTCTTATCCCAGTCTATATTGGGATAATTGAATTCCCCCATTATGATTACTCTATAATTCTTGCATCTCTCCGTAATTTCTTTGCAGGTTTGTTTCTCTACATCCCTTCCACTAGTTGGTGATCTATATACTACCAGTTAATCTTATTGCACCTTTTTCGTTCCTTATCTCTAGCCAGAGATTCTGTCCTTGACCCCTCCGGAACATCCTCTCTCTCCAGGACTGTAATACCATCTTTAACCAATATTGTCACTCCCTAGACCCCTTTTCTTCCTTTCCTGTCTCTCCTAAATACCTTGTACCCAGGAATATTTAATACCCTGCCCTGTCCTTCTTTGAGCCAGGTCTCTGTTATAGCAATAATATCATTATTCTATTTGTCAACCTGTGCCTGCAGTTCACCAATCTTATTAACCATACTTTCTGCATTTACATACATGCATGTTAACCCTGATATAGGCTTTTTTACTCCCCCTTATTCTGACCCCATCTAATGACTTACTTTGCCTACTCTAGTTCTATCAAACTCTCCAAGTATTCTATATACCTTGCTTTTACTCTGTGATATATCCTCATTATCAGTTAATACTTCTCTACGCCCCACTGCCAGTTTTTCTCCTCCCCACTCTGAATTTCCCCTCATCCACGGCCAATCTAGATTAAACCCTCCCCAACAGCACTAGCAAACCTCCCCGTGAGGACATTAGTCCCAACCTCTATCTGTTTCTCTCCCTCTCTCTATCCCTCCCACTATTTCTTGCTCTCTATCTCTCCCTCTAATTCTATCTGTCTATTCCTATCATGAGTGTATAATAATTTTCAGAATATTTTTTCTGGTTTATTGTGAAGTAGGTTTATGTGGGTAAGTAGTTGGGTCTGTCTGTGTGTGATTTACTTACATTTGGAGTCAAGTAGACTGCAGGTTTTAACTCATCAAACAGAGCTAGGTGCTTGATATGCTGATGAATAAACATGGATGTTGGCTTAGCATGTAAGGGTGAAGGGAAATTGCATTTTTAGATAGATGAAGGGAGATTTAGATTTTGAAGGGATTGTCATCTGTTTACAATTAGCCAGATAAGCAAGGCTAAGGAATGTGATTATTTTTCCCAAATGTTACTGACAATAAATAATAGCAACATGAAAGTTTTTATATTGTGAGGAAGATACAGTTTCAAAGACATATGAAACAATAGAATTTACATATTAAAAAGAGAGAAACATATATAAAGAAGAATGAGGCTATGTGCCAGGAGAAGGCATTATGAGATCTGACAGAAGTGTGTGAAATAGCCTTAATGAAGCCTCCAGTATTGGAGCATAAGTCTGCTGTCTACTGAAACTGAAGCTGGAGAAAAGCCATTTGGAATTCCACTATCCAGGGTATAGTGTTAATTTGCTGGAGCTGATTAAAGTCTAAAATCTATTTCAGACCATTGCCTTAAAGGGGGTGTAACTAGGGGTCAAGTTCATTAGGAATTTTAGGAATTATTATGATAGTAAGTAATTTGCAGTCTGATGTATGTCCTTGAAATATTTTCTTTGGTTAATAGATATTGTAATTTAAGTTTTTTAAAATCTCTAAAACTCTTGGTGGACTTATTACTTCTGAATTCAGTGCAGGCATCTCATAATAAATACAGATTGCAACACCATTGTGATAACACAGCGAAGTTCCCCATGTGGACTTGGTCCACCTGGCATGCATCATCTGCCATGTCATAACAATCCATCCCTCTAGTTTTCTCTCTCTCTATCTCTTTCTCTGCCTCTATTTCTCTCTCTGTCTCTATTCCTCCCCCATTTCTCTCTCTCACTATCCCTCCCTCTATCCCTTGCTATCTCTCTCTATTTCTTTCTGTCTAACCCTCCCTCTATTTTTCTTTCTCTCTATCTCTCTCCCCCTCTATTTCTCTTTCTCTCATTCTATTTCTCTTTCTCTCTCCCTCTACTTCTCTCTCTCTCCCTCTATTTGCATCTCTCCCTCTATCTATTTCTCTTTCTCTCTCTCGATCTCCCCCTCTTGTCTCTCTGTCTAACCCTCCATCTATTTTTCCTCTATTTCTCTCTCTCTACTTTTCTCTATCCCTCTCTCTAATTCTCTCTACCCGCCCCCCCCACCATTTCTCTTTCTCTCTCTCCCTCCCTCTACTTTTTTCTCTCTCTCTCCCTCTATCTCTCACTCTCCCTCTATTTCTCTCTATCCCTCCCTCTATTTCTCTTTCTCTCTATCTATCCCTCCCTCTATCCCTCTCCACCTCTCCATCTATCTCTCTCCTTCTATCTCTCTCTACCCCTCCCTCTGTTTCTCTTCCTCTCTAGCTATCCCTCCCCTTATCCCTCTCTATCTCTCCCTCTATTTTTCTCTCTCTCCCTCTAACTCTCACTCTCCCTCTATTTCTCTCTATTGCTCCCTCTATTTCTCTCTATCTATCCCTCCCTCTATCCCTCTCCGCCTCTCCCTCTATCTCTCTCTCCTTCTAGCTTTCTCCCTCTCCCTCTATTTCTCTCTCTCTTCCCTCTATTTCTCCCTCTATCTCTCTCTCTCCCTCCCCCATTTCTCTTTCTCGCTCTCTCTCCCTCTATCTCTCTCTCCATTTCTCTCTCCCTCTATTTCACTCCTTCTCCCTCTATTTCACTCTCTCTATCCCCCCTCTATCCTCCTCTCTATCTTTCCATTGATTTCTCTCTGTCTACCCCTCTCTTTATATTTTCCTCTCTCCCTCTATTTCTCTCTCCCTCCCTCTATTTCTCTCACCCTCTATTTCTCTCTCTCTCTCCCTCTATTTCTCTCTATCTCACTGTCTATCCCTGCCCCTATTTTTTCTCTCTCTATCTCTCCCTCTATATCTCTGTCTATACTTCCCTCTATTTTCTTTCTCTATTTCTCTCTCCATTTTTCTCTATCCCTCCATTTCTCTTTCTCACCCTCTCTCTCCCTCCATTTCTCTCTCCCTCTATTCCCCAACCCTCTCTCTATCTCTCCATCTATTTCTCTCCCTCTATCCCTCCCTCTATTTTTTCTCTCTCTCACTCTATTTCTGTTTAACCCTCCCTCCATTTTTCTTTCTATTTCTCTCTCCCTCTATTTCTCTCTCCCCTATTTCTTTCTCCCTCCATTTCTCTCCCCCTCCATTTCTCTCCCTTTATCCCCATCCCTCTCTCTATCTCTCCATCTATTTCTCTCTGTCTATCCCTCCCTCTATTTTTTCTCTCTCTCTATTTCTCCCTCCTTCCATTTCTCTCTGCATCTATTTCTCTCCCTCTCCCTCTATTTCTCTCTCTCCCTCTATTCCCCCCTCTATTTCTCACTGTCTATACTTCCCTCTATTTTCTCTCTCTATTACTGTCTATCACTCTCTCTGTTTCTCTCTCTCACTCTATTCCTCCCTCTATCCCTCTCTCCATCCCTCCCTCTATCCCTCTCTCTATCCCTCTTTCTATCTCTCCATCTCTTTTTCTCTGCCTATCCCGCCCTCTATTTTTTCTCTCTATTTCTCTCCATCTCACCCTCTATTTCTCTCTCTCTCTCTATCCCTCCATCTATCCCTCTCTCCATCTCTCCCTCTATTTTCCCCATCTATCCTACTCCCTATTCTCTCTCTCTCTCTCTATTTCTCTCTATCTCTCCCTCCATTTCTCTCTGCCTATCCCTCCATCTATTTTTTCTTTATCCATCCCTCTACTCCTCTCTATCTCTCTCTCTCTATTTATCTCTGTCTAACCCTCCCTCTATTTCTCTCTCTATCTCTGTATTATGACATAGCCAATGGTAAGGGCTGAGTTGTTCAAATCCCAGAGGGAAACTTGAAACAACTGTCATAGCCCATTTTTGCAATTTGTATGTTTCAAGATGCAGGCTTTTAATTCAGTAGTAATAAGACCACCGAGTCTCAAGAGGTTTTTATAAAACTAAATTAAACATTTATTAATACAAGAAAGATTGTAAAACACATACATATGTCTACAAAATTACTATTATAATAAATACAAATATTCCCCTAATTAATGTGACTCTTAGGGCTGAATTTTCCCCCCGACGCGGGGGGAAGTTGAAGGGTGGGCGCACACAGGCGCGCTTCCGATCAGCGCCCCCGATTGGGGGCACAGCACCATTTTACATGGGTGGGCCAATTAAGGCCCGCCCAGTGTGACGTCCACACAGAAGCGCTATGCACTTTTTGTGCAGGCAGGGGGCAGAATCCCAAAATCAAGAGTGCGATCTTTCGCGCATGCGCATGAAAGAGTGCATTCATCTCTGCGGCTTCGTGCAGCCTCAGGGAGATTGGCTGTAAATGTGAAAAACCTAAAAATAGAAAAATAAAATTTCCCTAACATGTCCCTTCATGTGACAATATCCATAATTTTCGCAAAAACTTTATTAAACATTTTTACAACCTACATGAAACCTCATCCCACCTGTGGATGAGGTTTCATGCTTTTTCTAGTTCGTGCCAGGGCTCCTGGCCTGCCCGCCAACCTTAGGGTTGGATGGGCAGGTCCTTTAATTACACAATTGACTCTGTCAATGGCCTCAATTGGCCATTGACAGGTCGGCGGGTGCACAGCTGATTTCCCTGCGCCCCGGCCTTCCTGAAAATTTAAATGGGGCGTGGTGACGTTGGGAGTGCCCCCCCGACGTCACCGCGCGTTATTTTATGCATTGGCGAGTGGGCCCCGCCCCCACTCGCCGACGCGTAAAACCCTGCCCTTAGTTACACCCCTGTTAAGCCAATAGTAAATCTCATAGATTTAAACAGACACCTGGCAAAGCACACCCTGGACAGTTGCATTCAAAATGAGTTTCTTTCAGCTCTGGGTCCTTGCAGACAGACTCGAGGTTTATGGGTTGGAGGCTTCTCATACCTGATGGATCTTAACATGCCTCTGCCTTACACACCATCTCCTTTCTCCTTTATACATATCTTCCTCTTTGAATGTAGATTTTCCATTGTATCACTGGGCTTTTAATTTTACCTCTTCTAACAATAACATCCTTTCATCCCACCAATTTTATTATTAAGCTGAAAAAAAAAACACATTGCTTGGCATCTTCTAGTTAGGTGTAAGATTTCTCCCGCAGTCTTCAAAGGTTTCTTTTAACAAATGCAAATTTACACTTTACCTTCTACCCTCCTTACGTTTGCCTAATTAACATCTCAAAACTACTATACATCAGAGCACTCAGGCTAGCTGGCTTTAATCCAATTAAGACACACACAGGCACAGACCCCATTAGAACAATATTTTAAAAAGTAATTTCCAATAACATTATAGACATTAACATCTCCTCATGACAATCTCTCTCGCCCACTAATTCTCTTTCTCTCTCATTCTATTTCTCCTTTTCTCCCCCTATTTCCCTTTCTCACCCTCTATTTCTCTCTCTCTCCCTCTATTTTTCTCTCTCTCCCTTTATTTATAT
>NW_027599033.1:0-32634 GCF_964194155.1 Cetorhinus maximus | reverse complement strand
GAATAAATTTAAGGAGGAGATAGACACATTTTTAATGAGTAATGGGTTGAAAGGTTATGGGGAGAGGGCAGGAAATTGGAGTTGAGGCCGAAATGAGATCAGCCATGATCGTAATGAATGGTGGGGCAGGCTCAAGGGGCTGAATTACCTCCTCCTGCTCCTAGTTCTTATGTTCTTATCATCCAAAGGCCTTCTGTACAGTGAGTTGGCCAATGGGTTATAACCACCTGGATGTCCATGCCTCCACTACAAGGACAATTGTAAGCGAGATTTGAAGATGGCGAACATTGACACTGAAACTGGGAGACAGTCATGACGGCCATAGCCTCTGGAGGCTGACTGTTTGGAAGGGCATTAGAGAAGGCGAGCAGCAATGAAAGCCTCAGCTGGCTGAGAAGAGAGCCTATGAGGCCAGTGAATCGTGCACCTTCTTAGCCCACTGTCTTCCTGTGCAGCAAATGAGATGGGGACTTCCTTGCTAGAGTAGGGCTCCTGAGCCATCCCAGGTAATGCTAACACAGAGTTCACCACCACGGTGCAAACCATCATCTTATGAGGCAGTAGGCTGTCATTGCAAATCACTGCATGAAAACTGTACACAGAACAACACTGGGTCCATATATATATATTCATTGTTTTAATATTGGGGTTAGATTTTATTTTAGTAGGGCAAAGTAAATAATGTTCAAGCAGTCCAAATAGTTTTGAAATGTTATGCAAAATTTTTGAAGTAGTGACAAATGAAAAAGCAGATATCAGCCAAACTCCTGTTTTGAAATTCACTCTTGGCCTACCGATAATGCTTGCACCAAAACATGAGTTAACCAGGAATTTGAATGAACCACCTTCAGATTAGGGTAGGCTGTTTACAGCTCCCATGTTGATATTTTGAAGGTAATTTTTTAAGTATTTAGGTACAGAAATATTTGACCATTTGTATTTTCAGCATCAAGAATACATAGGAGACATGGGAAAAATGAGCTCTACTTGTTGATACTAAATCTATAGGTATTCGAAGTGTTTATAGGAAGATTTGTAAATTAGTCCATTTGACTGTAAATAAAGTAAATTATCTCATCACGTGCAGGCTTCCATTTTAACAGTTTTAATAGTTTGCGTTTTATTATTCTAAACACAAACTTACATTTGAAACACTGCTACATTCTTACTTTCCTGTCAGATTGTACAATGACATTAAATGGTTTTAACAAGGGCATATTGGTGGCAAGAGAATATCCATCTGCTGCAGCAATAAAATAAATCATCTGCCGTGCTTTAGGCTTTTATCGAAATCGTACTTGAATTTATCATGGCTAATGATAGCAGCTATTTCTCAGAATGGTCGTCAGCATTAGAATAATACTGGACTGTGCCAATTTGCTGTTAGAGTAAAATTTATGGGAGTTTTAGAAAGGCATACAGCTTGACTTCTCCTGATAAGCAGAAATACATTTCTTCTCTTTATAGCTTGTTGAAAAGTAAATCAGTCTTGTGAAGACCATTGAAGGATAGCAATGATTGTAGAGATTATGTCAAGAATATACCTTCATTTGATTATTTAAGACATTAAATATAATGAACTGCAATGGTTTAAGACATCAATGTACAGTAGTACAGAGGGAATTGAGGATTAGAACAGAACATTTGTTGACTGTCAGTAATTTTGCTTTATGAATCCCTCTCCTTGAAATTCGTAAGAAGCATACAACAAGAATTGGAGAATAAAAGCAAATGATGGAAATCAAAACACAAATCAAACAGAGGTGAGAAGAAGTCCAGAATACCACACATTTCCTACTGGTGTGGATTTTGTGGTTAGCAGAAAAGTCAGGGTACATGCCATTGACCTCTAAGAAAATTGCCCACAAAGAGTTAGTAATCTCTCTGCTGTCGATTTCCCCTTTCCTGATGTTAATTTGATTTTGGCTCCAACTACAGGATTTCTGATGTTCAGAAACAATCATATCATTAAGCACATTAAGCAGCCAATCATCTTGAAGAATTCTCACAGCCAGTAAACCAGGAAGTAAAATGCACTGATTGTTCTTCAATTCTTAATCATTTTACAAAGAGCAAAATAAACATTGGGACATATGAGGTTCAGGGAGAAGTAGAAATGTCATAAGCTTTGAAAAATAGTTAGAAGAAAACAATAGAAAGTTAATCATAATTTTTCAAGACCAGAGAGGTTGTTCAGCAATACATATGACTTAGCACAGCTCATTTGACAAGTTGTAATGTTTTCAGTGATCTTACTGTGAGACTACAGTGTAAAAAGTGGAGGATCATTTCAATTCAAATGATTCCTAAAGATTTCCATCCATAAGAACTTCAACAACATGCTCTATGGAGGAGTAGGATATCAGTGATGACAACTTCTGGAGTTCTGGGTTTAACTGCACATGTTCAGACAACAGAAGTTGCTATCAGTTTCACAGTTGTAGGGCTGGATTTTGCCCATTACTTGAGATCCCAACCCCAGTTATTTCCAGGATATGTGCCTGCATGGCTTCTGTAGGTATATTGTGCAATATAGCCAATTAACGGCAAGCCTGTGGGGCGGAAGTGGGGAGCTAACCAATAACAGTTGGCAGGTAGAAGTTAGTGTTGACAGTGGACTTGATTGAAGGTACTATCTTTAAAGGGCAGTCTGCAGCCTTCTTCCTGGCTCACACATAGAAGGCTGAAGAAGGGGTACACAGAGGGCAATGTGTGGAACAATGGCTGGAGTCCAAAAAATGATGATTCCACAATTCAGTGACACCTCCTGGAGGTGCTCCTGCAGGCAGTGAGGTAAAGAAGAGAGGTCCTCTTTCCAGAGGACGGTAGGACGAGGCCAGACAGCCTCACAAAGATGACCTGGCTGGAGGCGGCAAGTTGAGTGGCATATATACTGGTGATGTGGACCCTGCATATATAATATGTCAGCTTTGACATACAGCAACATTGATCATCCATGCACAGGGACTCAACCAGAACCAATATGTGCATCAAGAAAGAGGGTAGTGTTACATCAGAGCACCGTAGCCAATCATTAGCCAGCTTACTGTGTGCCAAGCATGAATGAATGCATACTGGCTTCCCAGTGCTGCAATGATGGCCATTGAAAGTGGTGCAGCCTTAGAGCAGCTCATAATGCAAGAGCAAGGAGATATTAAGGGTGGCACGGTGCCCTTCCTCACAATTATAATGCAGATGGAGGACAAGGCGATGGAGATTGACAGGGTGGCAGTAGGTCAGGCTGTCACAGAGATCAAGGAGGGAGTGGAGCTCAGGGACAGTGGAAGATGCAATGGTTGCAGGCGAGAATCCTTGCCAGTTGTCTTTTCAGTGGCACCTCTCTGAAACATCTACAGCCAGGAGGAAAAAAATGCATAAAGGTATTAATAATTGTGCTCTTGACTCTCCCACAGAACCAATGGAGGAGGCAGTGCAGCAGGGGGCATTGGATCAAGCAGAGACATTAGAGGGAAAGGCAGTTTCTGAGGATGCACCGTCACATCAGTCTCTTGCACCCCCCTGTCCCCATCAGTTGACTGAGGACAAGCCCAGTAATACTCAGCTCCTCACAGATACTGAGATTCGAGTAGTGGGGGTGGCGGTCATCAATGAATCAGGTGCTTAACCAGCTGCGGGTAATGCGTTGACATCCGTCAGAGTTCCCAGAGGCTGTGTGCTCTCATACATGTACAATGGAGGAATTCATATATGCCAGGTGGTACTATATTTCTGGTTTATGAGTGCATGCCCTGCTCCATTTGAGAGAATGGAGAGCCACATGCTGCAGGCTACCTAGCGGATGCAGGAGGCACACAGTGCCTTAATCACCTTGAGCAGTGTTGAGCACTGGGATGGCGTGAAGGTCTAGCCCCTCAAGGGTTCTGCAACCCAGAGTTTGACTGCTGTGGGTATCTAATGCACTAGAGAAGCAAGGCCCGTAGGCTGCCCCCTTATCAGCTTAAGCCACAGGGGGGTGTCATGTTCTAGTATATTAAGAACTTTCAGTCAATAAATTAAATAGACTATTGAAATGGTTGCTGAAAATCATGTCACCCTTGGCATTTTGAGTTCCAGACAGTCCTGAGTATCTATCAAATATAATTAGATATGGACATTAACAGCCATCCAGGGAATTCACACATTCTCTTGTTTAAGGATGGACCATTAACAAAAGAACTATAGCATTTCAGCTATCCCATATTTCTGTTTCACCATAGTCAAAAGAAACATTAAACCTCAATGTGTGTTAGATGAATGTGAATGGATCCCATCAACCTTCCATTGTATTATAGTGGTTCTTCATCCAAATTAGACTGTGAATTTCAAGGTGTCAAACGACAACACGGGATGTGTAATCAATACCCACCACCCCTTTTTGGAAAATGGACTTTGAACTTGTACAAGTCATATGGTGAGGAAGCCATTTTGTTGTCTGCTTTAAAATTACAGTAAGAAGTTGTTCTGCAAACAGAGTTCTACCAGAAAGCTATCAAAACAGCTGCGAGTCATCTATGCAGCCAAGGTAATTGACAGCAATATCCTGAAAGTGGGAGACAGACTCCCTTCAACCTGTTTCAACTTAGAGTTCACTTGAGAACCAGCGTCCTGGAAATCTGACTACAAGAAACCTTGCAGCTTACTGAGAATCCTCTGCTTTACAAAGCCTTCACTTCAACTAAAGCATCAATCACCTAGGAAACTACAGGCCTGCTACAAAAGAAACTGAGACAATCATAAATTGTAACTGTATTGTTTTGCCTTCATCTGTATTTAATGTTTGTGAGTGTGAAAGCGTGTGTGAGTTGAATGAGTGAGATGTCACATTTTAAACATCTGGGACAAGCATATGACAACAACTTGCTGCTGGGACTATTTGAATTGGGACAGTCACTCTGAGGGTAAGAAAATACACACCTTTTACATACAAACATATTGATCACGAGCAATAAAAAGGAACACATAGATTTTGTCTGTGACGGGGAGCATGACATAGGAGCACCTGGAGACGGATATGTAAATGCACCTAGTTGCACAAAAGGGTCTCACGGGATTGTTATTATTTCATGTATGGCACTGGTGGTATTTGGTTCTATGATACCAGAACTCTTCAAGTGCAGATTTGTTGAACTTGGTTTGCTAGGAGGATCATTGGCTTCCCTGGCGTAGGCCAGGTACTGATGGGTGGCGTAACGAGATTGTTGACCCATTGTCACCCTTTCTTTCGACATGGAAGAAACACGTGATCAGGTCCTCGCATTAACCACTTTCATTGAAAATGGCTTTCAAAGGAATCTCAAAACAGGGGCAATTTTCCTTGACTTCAGTGATATAATCCCTCACATTGGCTCATTCATCTCTCTCTCCCTGGGTTACTTATGCCATTGAACTGCTACTCCAGGACAGATGGTTCAGGGTGCATATGGGTAACAAGACCAGTACTTAGAAGAAACAGATGAATTGGCTACCCAGGGGTCTGCCTTAGCCTCAACCCTGTTCAACTTGTACACTAACAACCTACCCCCAACCTGGTCCGGGAAGTTTATCTATGCAGACCACATCTGCTGTGGCATACAGGCTCAGACTTCCGTGGAGCAGGAAGACTCATTAAATGATGATATTGCAAAGCTGGCCAACATTGCAATACATGGCAACTACAACTAAGCACCAGTAAAACAGTCTCTAGCATATTCCACCTTCAAAATACCAGGAATAAGAGGGAACTGAACATCATTCTGGATAGCCAGAGACTGAAGCATGATTCCCACCCTGTTTATCCAGGTGTCACCCTTGGCAGAACCCTCAAGTACAGACAGCACCTCATCAAGATGGTAGAAAAAATTAAAACCTGCAACAGCGTCCCCAGTAAACTGGCCTGTACCTCATGAGGCTCACAAGTCAGACTATAGGGACCTCTGCTCCTGCCATCACACATCCAACTGCAGAATACTGCACCCCAGTTAATTATCAATCTGCCCACGCCAAACTTAGCAACATGAAACTCAACTCAACAATGTGCATCATCACAGGTACTCTTTGACCAATCACATCCCTTGCTCCCGGTTCTGAGCAGCATTGCACCATCCCCTCCCCCTGCATCGGGAGGGCAATTGCAACAAGCTACCGGAGAAGGTCTACTCCAGCCCAAGCCTGATCTTATTCAATGAACACCTCAACTCACCAGAGGTACACTTTCCCTCACACAACCTCATAAAGTTAAACCCACCAGGGAAGGAGTAACAACTGAAGGCCTGTGGCAGGAGGATTGCCAGAGGAAAACATCCAACAGAAACCACTCTCTCATCATAGACCTTACTGCTTGTCCACTGAGCTTTGATCTCCTACAGTGACAGTGGGTCCTTTAAAAACATTTCTAGACTAGCTAAGGCCTCTGTACCACCACCCAACATCAGTGGGGTCACCAAGATCATCCAGACTGCAGCTGTGGTGCAGGCCAAACAATGACTCACATTGTTGAGGAGTGTCTGCTGACTAAACTTGAAGGCGGAATTAAAGAACTCAGTCAGCCACTGACAAGGCAATTGCTTGGCTCTGTGACTATGCACACGCTAAATAAATTAAAAAGTTCATAATTTACGGCACTATGTGTTTGATTTATCGACCCCATGTCTTACTTAAATCACTCCTGTGATTCCTACTCCCCCAGGGACCCATTAGCAGATGTAGTGGCCTGAAGCTGGAACTCATGAAAGGAGCATTGGTAACTGTAGGAAGATGATGAATAAGGGACTTGGGAAGGGCTCCTCATGAGGCAAATATCAAAGTTATGGTGTTGCATCACTGGCCACAAGGTATCCACAGCAAGGTGATGGCCTCTGGTCGAGTGGCAGCATTGGGAGCCCCAGTTGAATCTAATGTTTATGAGGGAGTTGCAGGTTTCCCTTGCACACATGTCAATGGCCCCAGCCGTTAGCGTCTCCTGTGCATGGCCATTGCCATTGGGTCTAACTCCACTTGCCCTCATCCTCCTCATCATAGGAGGTGGCACACTCAAGGGAATCATCCTGTGCCAGTGCAACTCCTTTCTCCTGTGCCAAGTTGTGCAGAGAGTGCAGCAGAACACTACGGCATGAGAGACACTTCAGGGGCCTTATTGGAGGGACCATATTGGAGCCTCCCACCCCCAACTTGGAGAGTGGTCAAAACATCTGAAGCACATTTTCAGAAGGCTAATTTCCTGCTCAGAGGTTAGTTATCCTTGTAGTTAGATGGCTGTGGTTGTATGTTTCTTTTGCCTCAGTTCTGGGGCTCTGCACTGGTGTGAGCAGCTATATCCTTAATGGATAACCCTTGTCAGCCAGGATCCATCCACAAAGGCTTTCTGATGCAAAGAACAATTGATGCAGCTTGGATTGTCTCTGAATGAAAGAATGATGGCAGCTTCCTGAGGATCTAGTTGCACTTGCAAATCCTTCTGCAGTGGTCACACACAATCTTCACATTGAGGGGGCTGGAACTCCTTCCTGTAGACAAAAGGACCTGATTGCTCTGAAAGAGCATTGGTGGCCACATGCCTGTGGTGTGTGACCCTCTAGACCTGAGAGAATCCTGTTATGGGGTGAAAGCCAATTATCCTCTTGGCCTGACATGCATTGTCAGTCTGGAATTTAATATACTCCCCTGTCCTTGCGACCAAGACATCTGTCACCAGCCTTGCACAATAATGAGCTGCAGATTTCAAACTCCCACAAATGTTCCCAGCTGATCCCTGGAATGACTGGTGAAAAAGGTGAGTGCCATGGTCACCTTCATGATCACAGGAAATGGATGCCCAACACATCCTAATGGCCTTAACTATTCCTCCAGAATTCCACAGAGGTCAGCAGCCACCTGCCTTGTCAGGTGCAGTCTTCAGAGTCACTTGTGTTTTGACAGGTCTATTATCTATAGGCCTGTGTGCTTGCAGCACCTTCTTTGAGCATCTAACTGCTTCTACCTGTTCTCCACATGCACGTGCCAGTACAGCTCCAAGCCGCTGATGCTTCTCTATCCGTTGCAGCACATTCCCACGTAGCTGCTGAAGCTCCCCTCTCTCACTCTCCTCCTGAGTGGTGGAGGTGTACTCTGAGTGCAGGCGACCCTTTACAGCCTTCAACCCTCGATGTGTGTCACCCCCTGTGTGTTGCCTGGACTCACTGCAGGGGTCCTGGGAGAAAACCTTCCATTACTGGCCTCCACAGCAATCCTTCTATTACTGGCCTCACACAGTAATCCCTTTGAAATGAACTTCCAATGATAGTCCTGAGCCTTCCCACTTGCAAACTCCACACAACCGAATACCTGTTAGCTTCAGGAAACAAATAGCTGGAGTTGCTGAGCTGCTGAAGCTCTGTGAGAACTGTGTGTCTTCTATGAAACTCAAATCACTGCAAAATTGATGTTAATGACTCTCTTAATTGGATGCTCACTGCTGGCCGGTGGGCTCCCACTCACACTTCCAGGCTGCTCCCGGGAAATCTGCTTGGAGACGGAAGATGTTGGGGAGCTGGCTTGGCACAGTTCCCTACCCTCATTCCACTTCCAACCTCATCTCCACAGGGCCTAGAAAATTCAGTCCATAATGCCAGCAAATATTAGCAATTTTGTTGCCATTACAATGGCAAAAGCCAGGCCATTACATTTTCGCTGATTTATAAAGTGATTCATGCGGTTAATAGTGTGTAACTGTTCAATTCACACAAGATCTCAGATGTCCATGTGGTTGGTTTCTATAGACGTTTTGTAGAAAATAATTTACAGTTTCAGTGTCAAAATGTTAAAAACTTCAACTTTCCTTTGATTTACTAAGTATTAAAGGAATCAACTTTTTGAAACCAGTACAGTTAATGAAATCATTGACTGACAAAAGAGAAAAATATGGTTTAATAGTGAAGCCATGATTATAAGCTATGTAATAGAATAGTGCGGTGTGTTTATAGTGGGGAAAGGACAACCTCAGATTGTTGCTGTAATTTGGAGAACCTTCCAAGTGTCCAGAGGAGATTAGCTTTAATTAATAGTGTAAATGGAAGCCATGTAACAGCATCAAGCTGTATATGGACATGAAAGCAGTAATTAGAGATGTATGAAAGAAATACAGATAAAAAAGCAAGGATGGAAGTATTTAAAGTGAAAATAACAGGTTATGCAAATTATGTAATAGATTCCAGATGGGAGGCCCTAAAAATATGCATGCTGGTGCATTTCTATGTAACCCCCAGACCTCTGCTACTGACCCCCCTACTAAAGCACATGGGGTCAGGAAGAGATGCCTTCATTTGATTGTAAAGCACCTAGGGATGTGCTGAGATCATAAAAGGCACTTTATAAATGAAAGTTTGTTCTTCTATAAACATGCAAATTTCAATAAATTCTACTCATAAATATCACAAACTCTTTGACAATGTAATGCAAAAGTTCAGTGCAAATCATTAACCCTGATAATATATTGTACAAATACATATGTACATATATTGCAAAACAAAAACAACATATCCTTTGAGTCCATGAGCAATATCCACCAGTATGCTATAATGAGTAGGTGGAAATTATTATGAATGCTGCAAGTCAGAGTTGGAATAACAAGTCACTCCAGCATCACTCAGTTGGCATCATATGAGTCCTTCAATGAGGTTATTTCCTTACCTAGTGTGACTTAGATTACAAGTGGAAGCTAAAACTTGTACCTGATCTTGCTATTTGGTATTGAGCATCAGGGTGCAAGTGTAGTATCATTCTTATTTAGACCCTTCATCTCCTATAACATTTCCCACTTGGGCAGGAGGTTTTGTTGGCATGAAACAAGATGGCTCATGTCATCCCCTGAACCATAACACTGGTGGAAGTGTGGTGGAGTGGGGCTGCAAGGAAACGCAGGATCTTTTAAATAATATTAGATATCTTTTTCAATAACCTGGGGTCCCTCTGGGCAGAGCCAGATTCAGAATTGTTGGGAGCATGAGCACCAAGAACATTCGCAGCCCTCCACACCCATCGTGCACTCCTGCCCCTACCTTCCATGAAAATGCATGAAAAAATAGGCCCATAAAATGTTCACACATGGATTAATAATAAATCAAGTCACATCAGAATATTCTACATTTAAATTAAACATTGTCATGAGTCCCTAGGGGTGGGCTCCATATATGGCTGAGGCCAACACACAAGGGCCCTGCATGTCAATCAACACATGCATCAAGGAGCAGTCCATGAATAGTTTTAGCAAGTGCGGGAGGCCTGATATAACATGCCATCCATTTTCTGGTGGTGCAATCTAAGACGTGCCCAACTAATAGGGTTGGGGTGTTAAATTACTTGCTCCACAATTGATTCAACTCATTTTGAAGGATATAAATCCTCTTTGCCACACACAGTGATGCTGGACACCATGGATACAGAGGAATTCTTTGTGTCCATTGTTGCTCAGGGGAAAATTATGAGAATTAAGATGTATAATATCTTACCACCATTGTGTTCCTAATTTTTTTTTAAATCCTAATTTTGAGCAAATTTGTATATTCAATATCATCGCTGAAATATCACGTGGGCAATGCTGGTAGAGTGGCATTCCAACATGTTCTGATATTGTCTCTGTTTAATTTAAGCTCAGAAGATGAGCAGTAAATCTAGGTCAGTATGGCTACTCACCCTTTAAACATTAGACATCACAATTATTGGTAACTTTCAGTGATTAATTTCTAAAGTATAATTACTGATGAAGGTAAAGCTGGCCTACCTGAACTTCAGTGAAACAGCAGAATCAGAGATAAAACAAGCCCTCTCTCTACACTAAAAGCCAATATACTTTATCAGTGAGCTGGAGGATAGAACAGTTTCACTGAATGAATGAATTTAATGAGAAGTAATGTCTCCTACCTACCCTGGTGAAAATGTACTATTGTGATAAAATATGCTGTGCAATGGCAAATTACATTTTAAGTAATGCCTAACACATAGTTACATAAAACTCTGCTGAACAGATGTAGGGCTAAGGTGACATGGATACAAAAAAACATTAAAGTAGGTTTGAAGTAGGCAGATGGTATATTTCAGGAACACTGGAATAATTTTATGTTGCTGCAGGTAAGGTATCAAACAGTATGTATCATCCTGATCCATCACAACCCTTAAAACTCATGCAGCAGCGCTGCAGCATTAAAAACAGATCAAGTTAGGAATATAGTTAAACATGTCTCAAATGAAATGTGATTGATTTTTATCATTATATTTTATAACACCTAGGATTATGACTAGGCAGAAAATATTTTTTGTTGATTTTATTTGAATAGATGTGTATTTTGAAAACTAAGTTATTTAGTGTAAACAGTCTATGTTTTACATTTTATTTTAAAATCCTTTCTACTCTTATTGAGAAGAATATCAATCCACCCTCACTGTTGACATCTAATGGAGGTCAGTTTAACTTTAATCACAGGTCAGGAACAGGAGATAGCAAATTAGCAGCTCATTTTCACCTTGCTCAATTTTCTTTTCCATCCAATTGGAGACAGTGAAGCTCTGTTTGCTTTATCTAACAATGTGCTTTAACTTCAACCTCCTCCCCACCTCGCACACCACAACTCTATCAGTTTGATACTTTTGAATACCTCACCAGCTTTCCTGGTCCAATCTCTAAGCGGCATGGGTTGTAAAATTAGCAGCAGTGTGTGCCATCTACAAGATGCACTGCAGGGATTCACCAAGGCTCATTCGACAGCATCTTCCAAACCCATGACCACTACCATCTAAAAGAACAAGGGCAGCAGATAGATGGGAACACCACCATCTGGAAGTTCCCCTCCAAGTCACTCACCATCCTGACTTGGAAATATATCACCATTCCTTCACTGTCGCTGGGTCAAAATCATGGGTCTCCCTTCCTAACAGCACTGTGGATGTACCTACAACACATGGACTGCAGCGGTTGAAAAAGGTAGCTCACCAACACCTTCTCGAGGGCAATTAGGGATGGGCAATAAATGCTGGCCCAGCCAAGGGCACCCACATCCCATGAATGATTTTTAAAAATTAAACAACCTTGTGTCCCTAATGTGCAACATGCTCTGTGCTTTTACTGGAAGGTGAAATTAGCCTAAAAACAGTGCCACCATTTGCTTACTCATCTGTAGTTGAACCACCATTACTTCAGAATCAAAGGACATCATGTTTCCCATTTGTGTCTACTGTGCATATCATTTTACAGCACCAATTTGGGGGGCCAAGAATGAGGCTACCATCATGTATAGACATCGTTTAAATATAATTATTTTCAGCTGTTCAGCAATGAATCCCTATCTTTGGGTAAGACTCTGCCTATAACATGATGTTACTCATCTAAACGGATGCATCAGGGGTGACTGGAACATGGACTGTCAACTAACACAGGGCAGATGGCACTTTCAATTGCTGATGAGTTGTTGGAGTGCTAGGTGGAAGTTATGTTCACCATTTCATGCATTCATTGATTTCATTAGATGGTTTGCCATTTTCCCCCGACTGATACTTTCCAACATTTTTCTTATTTGCTGTTGAAATTTACATTTTGCTATTGAACATGGTAAGGTTGGTTGCCTTTTTGGGGGCTCTTAACTCAATACATGATTTAGATGAGGAAGAAGAGTCAACAATTGCAGGCACAGCATCAAAACCTTGAATTAATATAATGCTTTTAATCTAGTAAAACTTCCCACAATGAAATGATAACTGAGTAATTTTGGTCACACCTGTCCTGAGAGGCACAGTTGCCTTCCTCAGTTGCAATCCAGTATAGGGGATTTGAGTGACAAGTAACCCCGCTCCATGCAACATGCCCCTGTGCTTTTACTGGAAGGTGAAAATTAGCTTAAAAACAGGGCCACCATTTGCCTAATCACCTGTAGTTGAACCTCCATTATTTCAGAATCAAAGGACATTATGTTTCCCATATGTGTCTACTGTGCAATTATGAATAATTAGTTCACTTTTTGCCAACACAATTAGCCCTTCAATAGCTAGTTACATCTCTTTTAAAAGATAAAATTTAATCTAATATTGTAACCCCTAGCTAAGTGGGGAACTTCAATGTCCATCACCAAGAGTGGCTTGGTTGCACCACTGCAGACCAAGCTGGCCGAGTCCTAAAGGACATAGCTGCTAGACTGGATCTGTGGCAGGTAGTGAGGGAACTGGCAAGAAGGCAAAAAATACTTGACCTCATCCTCACCAATCTGCCTGCCACAGATGTCCATGACAGTATCGGTAGGTGTGACCACCACACAGTTCTTGTGGAGATGAAGTCCCATCTTTATATTCAGGATTCCCTCCATTGTGTAATGTGGCACTACCACCATGCTAAGTGGGAAAGATTTCAAACAGATCTAGCAACTCAAGGCTGGGCATCCATGAAACACTGTGGACCATCGGTAGCAGCAGAATTGTACTCGAACACAATTTGTAATCTCATGGCCCGGCACAGTCCCCATTCTACCATTACCATCAAGCCAAGGGATGATCCCTGGTAATGAAGAGTGCAGCAGGGCATGCCAGGAGCCAAACATACCAAAAATTGAGGTGTCAACCTGGTGAAGCTACAAATCAGCACTACTTGCATGCCAAACAGCACAAGCAGCAAGTGATAGACAGAGCTAAGTGATCACACCACCAACAGATCAGATCTAAGCTCTGTATTCCTGCCACATCCAGTTGTGAATGTTGGTGGACAATTAAACAACTCACTGGAGGAGGAAGTTCCACAAATATCCTCATCCTCAATGATAAGGGAGCCCAGCACAGCAGTGCAAAAGATAAGGCTGAAGCATTTGCTACAATCTTCAGCCAGAAGTGCTGAGTGGATGATCCAACTCTGCCTCCTCCAGAGGTCCCCCAGCATCACAAATGCCAGTCTTCAGCCAATTCGATTCACCCCACGTGATATCAAGAAATGGCTAAAGGCACTGGATAGTGAAAAGACTATGGGCCCCGACATTATTCCAGCAATAATACTGAAGATTTGCCGTGCCCCTAAGCAAGCTATTCCAGTACCAGCTACAATATTGGCATCTACACGGCTATGTGGAAAATCGCCCAGGTATGTCCTGTAGACGAAAAGGAGGACAAATCCAACCTGGCCAATTACCAGCCCAGCAGTCTACTCTCCATCATCAGTAAAGTGATGGAAGGGGTCATCAACAGTGCTATCAAGTGGCACTTGCTTACCAATAAACTGCTCACTGATGCTCAGTTTGGGTTAAAACACTGGTGAGGCCACAGCTGGAGTATTGCGTGCAGTTCTGGTCACCACATTACAGGAAGGACGTAATAGCTCTTGAGAGAGTGCAGAGGAGGTTTACAAGAATGTTGCCAGGGTTAGAAAAGTGTAGCTTTGAGTAGAGATTGGATAGGTTGGGGTTATTTTCCTTAGAACAAAGAAGGCTGAGAGGTGACTTGATTGAGGTGTACAAAATTATGAGGGGAATAGATAGAGTGGACAGGATAAAATTGTTTCCCTTGGTGGAAAATTCTAGAACCAGGGGACATAGATTCAAGATAAGTGGCAGAAGGTGTAGGGGGGCATGAGGAAGAATTTTTTTACGCAGAGGGTAGTGGTGTCCGGAATTCGCTGCCCAAGTTGGAGGTAGAGGCAGAAACTCTAAGTCTTTTAAAAAGTACCTGGATCTGCACCTTAAGTGCTGTAAGCTACAGGGCTGTGGGCCGGGAGCAGGAAGGTGGGATTAGAAAGGGCGTCTGGGTGTACTCGGGCTGGCATGGACAAGATGGGCCGAATGGCCTCCTTCTGTGCTGTAACTTTTCTATGGTTCTATGGTTCCGCCAGGGCCACTCAGCTCCTGACTTCATTGCCTTTGTTCAAACATGGACAAAAGAGCTGAACTCCAGAGGTGAGGTGAGAGTGACTGCCCTTGACATCAAGGCAGCATTTGACCGAGTATGGCATCAAGGAGCCCTAGCAAAACTGAAGTTAATGGGAATCATGGGGAAAACTTTCCACTGGTTGGAGTCATACCTAGCACAAAGGAAGATGGCTGTGGTTGTTGGTCAACCATCTCAGTTCCGGGACATCACTACAGGAGTTCCTCAGGGTAGTGTCCTAGGCCCAACCATCTTCAGCTGCTTCTTCAATGACCTTCCTTCCATCATAAGGTCAGAAGTGAGAATGTTTGCTGATGATTGAACAATATTCAGCACCATTCACGACTCCTCAGATACTGAAGCAGTCCATGTCCAAATGCAGCAAGATCTGGACAATATCCAGGATTGGGCTGACAAGTGGCAAGTAACATTCATGCCACACCTGTGACAGGCAATGACCATCTCCAACAAGAGAGAATTTAACCATCACACCATGATGTTCAATGGCATTACCATTGCTGAATCCCCCACTTTCAGTGGTGTAGCACTGTCAGAGCACACTGGAGCGGTGCTCCGGCACCTCCAACCATGGCCTGGAGAGCAGATTATGGGGGAATGGAGGCCAGGGCCCCGGCAAGGAGATGCTGGCTGCAAGGCCTGGTAAAGAGATGCTGCAGAGCAGAGCTCCTGGTTGGTGGGTGGGATGAAGAGGCTGACTGCCATGAGTGTGTGGGATTGAGAGAGTGAGTGTGTGAGAGTGAAAGAGTGTGTGTGGGAGTGAGAGAGCGGGTGGGAGTGAGAGAGAGTGAGTGACTGTGTGGGAATGAAAGAGCGCATATGTGGGGCTGAGAGACAGAGTGTTTGTGGGAGTGAGAAACAGAGTGTTTGTGGGAGTGAGAGACAGAGTGTTTGTGGGAGTGAGAGACAGAGTGAGTGGGCGTGTGGGAGTGAGAGAGAGAGAGTGAGTGTGTGGAAGTGAAACAGAGAGAGATAGTGTTTGGAAGTGAGAGAGAGTGCATGTGTGGGAGTGAGAGAGTGCATGTGTGGGAGTGAGAGAGTTAGTGTTTATGTGTGTGTGGGAGTGAGAGAGTGAGTGTGTGTGTGGGAGTGAGAAACAGAGAGTGAGTGTGTGTGTGGGAGTGAGAGAGTGAGTGTGTGTGTGGGAGTGAGAAACAGAGAGTTAGTGTGTGTGTGGGAGTGAGAGAGCGAATGTGTGCGAGTGAGTGAGTGTGTGGGAGTGAAAGAGTGAATGTGTGGGAGTGAAATAGAGAGAGAGTGAGTGTGTGGGAGTGAAAGAAGGAGAGTGAGTGTTTGGGAGTGAGAGAGAGAGTGAGTGTGTGGGAGTGGGAGTGAGAGAGAGAGAAATATGCCGGAATTTTCCAGCCCCTCACACCGGTGGGATCTTCCAGTCCTGCTGATGTGAACGGAGATTTCAATGGCTCACCGGCCCCGCCATGGGGCAGCTGGGAGATTCTGGCCAGTGAGTGTTTGGGAGTGAGGAGAGTGAGTATGTGGGAGTGAGAGAGAGAGTGTGTGGGAGTAAGAGGGAGACTGTGTGTGGGAGTGTAAGTGTGTGGGACAGTGTAAGTGTGTGGGAGTGAGAGACTGTGTGTGGGAATGAGAGAGTGACTGAGTGTGTGTGTGTGTGGGAGACTTGTTTGTATCCAGGAAATGGGCCCGCTCCTTCAGGAGTGAGCCGATCCTGACAGCGGCCTCCAGCCAGTGAGGCGCCACCTGGCACTGAGATGCATTTGGCTACTGGAAGTGTTCAAGGGGCAGCCGCCATTGCAGTAGGATGTGGCGTACAGGAGTGTACCACCAGCTCACCGGGAGAGAGAGGCACATTCTGCAGGTAAATTCCTCACCCTAGCACTGAAGTGAGGCCAAGTCAATCCATTTCAAGCCTCTATTCCCTCAGAAAAAACAATGTATTTCACCTTTTGATTAATGTCCTTTCTTCCTTTGTGTTATCGCAAGTAAGAGCGAATAAGGCAATGGCCTCTATTATAGAATCCCAGCAACAGGGCTGTGGCTTCTTTAGGCTTCCCATGCTGATAAGTATTTTATAAAGATCAAAACTTGAGTCATGTAAAGACAAATGCTCTAGGAATATAGAGATTTCTTTAGACTCCAGAAGTTCTGTCAATCACTTCATTTATTCTGTCTGAAAGACAACCACAATACCTAAAATGAAAAGGGTATGTATATTACGAAACAATGATAATTGGTCAGTAATTGGGGTGTATTCAATAGATAGGATGGCAGGGAAAAGATAGTTGTGGGTGCAGACAAGAATTTCTGCCTTACTCAGCAAGCTGGGAAGTAATGGATTTAATCAGTAGCAGTACTCCTGAGATGATATCTCGATTTGCATGTGGGAACGGTAGAATTTCACAGCACAAGGAAGCCACTCGGCCCATCATTGTAACTGCACAGTTCTCAGAATTATCTATGTCATCCTATTCCCATACTCCTTTATATTTTATTTCAGATATGGAATGTATGATGGATTCTATTCCTGCCACGCTTTCTGGTGGGAACATTCCATGTCCTAACAGCCCCTCAATTCATATCAATAATCATCGTAATCCTGCAGTGAGCAACTCACCTCCTGACTCCCAAAAGCCTGTCCACCATCTACAAGGCACAAGATAGGAGTGTGATGGAATACTCCCCACTTGCCTAGATGAGTACAGCTCCCACAACACTCAAGAAGCTTGATGCCATCCAGTACAAAGTAGCTCGCTTGATTGGCACCCCTTCCACAAACATTCACTCCCTCCACCACCGACGCACAGTAGAAGCAGTGTGTACCATCTACAAGATGCACTGCAGGAATTCACCCAGGCCCCAAGACAGCACCTTCCAAACCCACGACCACTACCATCTAGAAGGAGAAGGGCAGCAGGCACATGGGAACGCCACCACCTGAAGCTCCCCTCCAAGATACTCACCACCCTGACGTGCAAGTATATCGCTGTTCCTTCACGGTGTCTGGGTCAAAATCCTGGAACTCCCTCCCTAACAGCCCTGTGGGTGTCCCTACACTACATGAACTGCAGCGGTTCAAGAAGGCAGCTCCACCTTCTCAAGGGCAATCAGGGGTGGGCAATAAATGCTGGCCCAGCCAATGAAGCCCGCATCCTGTGAATAAATTTTTAAAAAATAGCTGCGCCACAGACCACTTCAAACCCATTTTTGATATTGCAAAATCCGTGTTATATTTACTGATTCCAAGATCCTGAGAGAAGGGTGAGAATTAATCGTAAGTAAGAGATAGTTCAGCTTTGATTGTGAATTCAGCACTGTCACTATGCTAGGTTAGCTTAAAAACTTTAAGCATTGGTGAAGTTTGTTCTATAAGAACGTATTAAGCTTTTTTTTTTGGCAGTGTAAGTATTGCAGCTACATGTAATAATCCCAGTACTCTCACTCCAAAAATCCATCATTTTACAGTGATGTGATGAAGGTGGAGGTTCTGCAATAAAAATAAGTTAAGATATTAAAAAGGGTTTTACATATTTAATTTTTTATGTTTGTCACTAAAGTTTGCTGAGTTCTGTGTTTTAAAATGAAGATATCACAGCCTAATTGTAGGTGTCCTACAACTACTGATACTCTAGAGGGAGCCAATAGGCAATGTATTGTGCTGAGCTGTGATTTTTCAAAGGAATTTGACTTGCAGTCTTTCCTTTTGTTTAATTTTAGTCACCATCTCAACACTTCAGATTTACAACATTTTGTATTCTGGTATAAAGTAGGCTTTTTCAATGGCAGTATTCAATGAGTATCTGAAAGGGACAAAAAGGTTAGATCCTAGGCTTGAATTTTACCCTTGGAGGGCAGGCGTGATCGGTGGGCCCGGGACCAGTTGGGAAGCAAGCCCCGGCATGCAATCGGCCCACAACCGCGATTTCTCGCTGGCTGCCCAATTAAGGCCCGCCCAGAGTGAAACGCAGCTTCCCAATGGGCGGGAAGGGCCAGGTGGGGGCGGGGACTTGTTGGGCACCGGGGTCCAATGGCGACTCGGCGGGTGGTTTAAAAATGGCACAGGCAGCCCCTGAAAGGCTGCCAGGGAAGAACAGTTCTAAAGCATTCTGCAGAGTGAAGCTATGGCCTCAGCAATGGGAGGAGACACCATGCGGGAAGGCAGGTCGGGTGGCCACTTTGCTCCCCTTCACCTCCCCCCACCCCCCCACCCCTGTTTTTGGGCGTGTGCCTCGCGGTGCTGTTGGAGGAGTTGGCTGCCAGGAGGGACACCCTCGTCCTGAGAAATGGAAGGAGAAGGCCACCGCACCAGACCAAAAGAACTTGGGAGGAGATGGCGGCCCAATTCAACGGCCACAACATTGTGCTGCACATAAGGTTGCAGTGCCACAAAAGATTCAATGACCTGCAGCGCTCAGGAAGGGTGAGTACCGTATTGGCATGGATCAGTGTGGTGAAGTGTTAAGGTCTGTCCGTCCCCCCGTGGAGCTCAGGGGTGTTAGAGCCTGAGTGCCAACTGTCAGTGGCACCGGAGCTGGTCAAGGGTGTGAGCCCTGGCTGCTTGGACTGGGTGCCTTGCACCTCGAGGCCACGACTTGGATGTGCCCTGCATTGTGTTCCTCAGGTGGGGTTGGCCAGACTGCAATGGCGCTGCAGGTAGAGAATGGACTAATCAATGCTCCTTTTTCCTTTCAGGAGAAGACAAGCTATAACATTGCGAGGCCATGGACAGATGGAGGCCCCCGAAACTTACAAAGCCTGACCAGATTTGAGCAGGACGCCTTGGAACTGGAGAGGCGCCATGCGCTTTGGTCAGCTGGTCGTGGAGAGGCTGGGGTGTCAGACGAAAGTAAGAGTGCAGTGCACAGAGGTGAGAGTGTCGGATGGTAGTCTCATCATTGAAGGGAGACTCAAAACTGGATTCCCCATTGATCATTGAAAGACGATGCCACCATGAGGCAGATCTCCGTGATGTCACGAGGGTGCCTGACATGCACAGTGACAGTGTGATGAATGTAACTAATGACATGTCACTGTTCTCCCTTAGATTCGCCAGCAGGCTTCCTTTTGCAGGACCCCAAAGAGCCACCCCCGATGCCAGGGGACCGCCGGGCTTCAGCTGCACCTGCGTCACACCCGCTCTCCGAACCAGGCGGCAGCACAGATACCAGCACCTCAGTGGGTGTTAGACCTTCGGCTAGAATGTCAGAGCACAGCAGTGAGGGCACTTCACACTCACTTAAAGAGCAGGTGGAGGCAGAGAGTGCCCAGGGTGCTGGCAGTCGAAGGACTGCTGGAGAGCAGGATGATGCTGAGTCGAAGGCAGATGATGAGCCTCTGGAGTTGTCCATTGGGCGGCAGATGCTGGATGTCCAGTGGGATGGGCGGGAGGATCTGGCGGAGATCCATGAGAGTCTGCGTGCCATGGTCTCCGTTGTGGAGGAGTCCATGTGGAGCATAAGCACTGCGTTGACCCTCATGGCTGGGTGCACTGCCTCCTCCATTGAGAGAGTGGTGACTCTCATGGAGAGGCAGCTCCAGGGACAGAATCAGGGGTTCCTGGGGTTGCACTCAGACCTGCAAACCCTCACATAGGCAATGACCTCAGATGGTCAGTGCCTATGTGGGAGATGGATGAGGCACCCAGTATCCAAGCTAGGTGCCCGTCCATCAATGGTGAGCAGGGAGGTCCAGAGCAACCTTATGTTGGCGCACAAGCTGCAGTTGTCTCTGCGGGCTCCTCTCAGGGCGTTCTGGATGATGGCAGCAGCTCCTCTGTCCCTCTGCCAGTGTTGTGACATCTGATGAGGCTGCGATGACTGGGGATGTGGCCCTCCCAGTCGGGGCCAGCACAGGTTCCACTGCCCAGAGGACAGCCACCAAGGTCATCAAGGCCAACAAGTCAACAGAGTCAGCAGGCTGTCTCCAATGCCGGTGCTAGAGAGGTGAGGGGGGTGGGTGGGGCATCTAGGTGTAGCACTCGCAAACGTAAGTTTAAGGCACCATGAGCACAAGAGGGACTGGTCATGGGTGATCTTCTGTTCTGTAATCTTTTGTTTATGTTTACTAGAGTCAGAATGAACACCAGAGAAGGTTATGTTAATTTTTTTTGATTGCGAAAAGTACATAAATTTTATTTTTGTCATAATGAGTATGCTTCACCTTTTTCTGCTGCAGGGTACGCCAGTATATAACACTGGACGTGAGTGGCTCTAAACTTTGTTGCACAGGCACTGAGTGGACTTTGGGTTCAAATGAAAGGGTTATTTGGATGGAGGTGGCAGCCCTGGCATGAGGTGAATGCAGATCTTTGGTAGCCTAGGTGAATGAACGTTGGATCAAGGTGTCCCTGATGTCCCTGCCTCCCTGGAGGTTACCGAGGTCTTCCTCCGTGCCCTCAGCATTCTCCTCACCGTGCTCCTCTTCTGACTCACCACTGGATTCATTCTCTGTGGCCCATGGAGCTGCCTCAAGATCCTCTTCCTCCAGTGGGTCCCCCTTGCCAGTGCCAGATTGTGGAGAGCGCAGCATGCAATCACTATCAGTGACACCCACACTGGGGGGTATTGCAGTGCACCCCCTGATGGTTCAGGCAACGGAAGTGCATCTTCAGAACACCTATGGTTCTCTCTACCACCGCCCTTGGGGAGGCATGGCTCCTATTATAATGGTGTTCTGGGTGGCGGAGAGGCGTCATGAGCCACTTCTTCAACGGATAGCCCTTGTCTCCCAGCAGCCATCCACCCAGTCAGGCTGGAGCACTGAATAGCCTCGGCACCTGGGAGTGTCTGAGGATATAAGCGTCATGGAAGCTGCCTGGGTACCTTGCACAGACTTGCAGAATCTTCATCCTGTGGTCACATACTATCTGTACGTTCATCAAGTGGAATATCTTCCTGTTGATGAAGGCATCTGGCTGACCCGCTGTCACATTGATGGCCACATGTGTGCAGTGGATGGCACCCTGGACTTGAGGGAATCCAGCAATCGCTGCAAAACCTCTGGCTCGCTCAGCCTGGCTGGCCTTGTCCATATGGAAATTAATAAATGTCATTACTCACCTGAACAGAGTTTCTGTCACCAGCTTGACGCAACTGTGGACAGCTGATTGAGACTCCACAAAGATCTGCCACTGACCCCGGAAAGAGCCAGAAGCATGGAAGTCGAGGGCCACTGTGACCTTCAGGCATGGGGTTTCCACCCACACAGTTGGAGGTGACCCCAGGGCCTATCTCTGACAATAAGAGGTCACAGTCTCGCTGGAGACGTGGAGCCTCCTTCAGCATTGCACCTCGGACATATTGAGGTGCTGCATCGCTGCCTGTAAACCCTGGCAGCAGGATATTGGCATCTTCTGTGGCCCCTTCCGCCTTGGACTACCTGCTGCCCTGCGCCCCTTGTGCCTGCGCCTTTCCTCCCACAGGTCGCTGCCCTGGAAGCTGAATAGGAACACCTGGCCTCCTCCCCATTCTGCCCCTCTCTTCCTTCTCAGAGGGGGTGCCTCCAGCCAAGAGCACAATCCCCATTACCGGGGTAATGGAAGGCCGTCTGATACCTGGAAGGGTCCACACAGTCAAAATCCTCCAGGAGCCTTGGAGACACCAATGGGTCCTGAAATGAAGTCTAGAAATGCTAAGATAGAACAGAGATGAAGCTGTCAAGTTCAAATAAGCAGCCAGCAACAAACTATCTCCTAAACTCCTCACTACTCACACTGGTAATGCTGCTGACCCCATTTATCCCACCCTTGGATGAGGTTTTTCAAAATGTAGGCTGCCCACCTGCCCATTTTGACCCTGTGACGAGCATGAAATCGCATGGGCAATGTAAAACCTGGATCAATTGGCTTTTTAATGGCCTTAAATAGCCTTTTAATTGATGGCGGGCGCAGCTCTGAGCCTTTGTGGAGTAGATGGGGTATTCTTCAGTAATTATGATTGACATTATTACAACTGACTTCTGTTGTTTTTGCATAATTGTGCATTCAGTTACAAGGTTTATGAATCCATTCATCTCGGATATGCTATGTATCTGCAAATAAATTCTTGAGAAAAGTACAGAATGTAATAAATGCAATAGTTTAAAATTGATTGAAGAAGGACATTTAAAGTCATGTAATAAAACCTGACCAACCAGTCAACCACTAACCATAGTGAAGGCGTAGTTATGGATTGCTAACTTATATTTTAAATGCATAAATTTTTCCAGATTTCAAAAGTTAGGTCAGGTATAAATAGATGGTGAAAAATTGAGATTTAAGATGCACTATGGGGCACAGTTCTTATTGTGAAAAGTTTAACAAAGCAGTTGGTAAACACAAAGATCCAAAGCCAAGAAAGCCATTACAGGATTTTTTTTTAAAAACTACTACTGAGAGGGGACAAAAAAAAATTTACTCGAGAGAGATTAAATGTATTTACAAGAACTATCTAATGAAAAATAACATTCTCGTTAATGATGCAAGAACTTGTCATGGGCCAGGAACTTGTAAGCCAAACCAAATGAAAGCAAAAATTAAGGTTCAAAACTCACATTAAGACATGAATTAATTATAGGAGAAAAGAAGTCCATGATTTATAAGTTTCACCATACCACTGGATTGTATAGGCCATGCCACAGTAGCAAATGTTGATTATTTCTTAATGCAGCAGGAATGAGGAAAGAGCACAGAAAATGGGAGACATTCTCACCGGGGAGCAGTATGTGAGCCAGCTGAAGCTCAGCAGGTTGTGAGAAAGGTATTATTACAGATCTGCTTTGATTGGCTGCTTTCTATCATTGCCAACATCAATTAGAATTGCACAATCATCCACAGTAAAACTATATGCAATAATCATTATAAAATACCTTCTGAGAAAGGAATCAGTATTATTTAAGGCAAAAAAAAAAGTACTGTTCTAGTGGGTATGCTTTAGTGCCAATATCTTTCAAGTCTGAAAATCCTTGGACTGAATTTTCCAATCCCCGCTGTCAAAGAAATGCTCAGCGCAGCATCTCCCGAGGAACTCCATCAAAGTAGAGTAGAGTCGGAGGAAGAGAAGATAGGCCCCATTTTTTGGCACTAGCTGTCGTATCCTGCCCGTATCATGTCCAATCTTTCAATGAATGTGAGTGAGTGGATGAATGGGTAAGTGGGTGAGCTGGGAAGGTGGGTGAGGTGGAAAGGTGGGTGAGGTCGGTAGGTAGGTAAGGTGGGTGAGTGGGTAGGTTAGAGAGGTGGGTGAATGCTTGGGTAGGTGGGCGAGTGGGTAGGTTAGTGACCAGGTAGTCAGGTCATGTCAACCATGATGTGTGAGGTTTCTTTAGCACAGTCAAGACCGCCTATGGCCCAAGTACCCAAGGCCCCACTCCACTGCTGGCCAAGAACGGAGAGGTGCTCATCAAGGACAGAGAGGCAATCAGCACTCGCTGGAAGGAGCACTTCGAAGATCTTCTTAACAGAGACTCTGCCTTCAGTGCAAGTGTCCTTGAATCTATCCCACAGATGCTACCCACTACCATCTCAGCACAACACCAACCCAGAACGAGGTAGAAAAGGCCATTCGACAGCTAAAGAGCAACAAGGCATCAAGAGTAGATGGAATCCCTGCCGAAGCACTAAAACATGGCACAGAAGCACAATTGGCGCGAATAAATGGCCTCATCCCCCTTATTTGGAAGGAGGAGAACATGCCAAGAAATCTCAGAGACGCTGTAATCGTGACCATCTTCAAGAAAGGTGATAAGTCTGACTGCGGTAACTATAGAGGAATCTCCCTGATGTTGGCAGAGGGAAGGTCATCGCAACAATCCTCCTCAACCGCCTCCTCCCTGTGGCTGACAAACTCCTCCCAGAGCCGCAATGCAAATTCTGCCCATTAAGGGGCACAACAGACATGATATTTACTGCACGGCAACTGCAAGAGAAACGCAGGGAACAGCACCAACCCTTGTACATGGCCTTCTTTGACCTCACAAAAGCCTGCGAAACTGTCAACCGTGAGGGAGTTGTTCTTGAAGAGTTGAAGAGTGTCCTCCTCTGCTTCGGCTGCCTCCGAAAGTTTGTCACCATCCTCCACCTGCTCCATTATGACATGCAAGCCATGATCCTGACCAACAGATCCACCACACACCCAATCTACTTTCAGACCGGGGTCAAGCAAGACTGTGTCATCGCACCGGCGCTCTTCTCGATCTTCCTTACCTCAATGCTCCATCTCACCCTCACCCGCTGGACTGGAGCTAAACTACAGAACAAACGGGAACCTGTTCAACCTCTGCCACCTACAGGCCAGATCCAACGTCATCCCATCCTCTGTCATTGAACCACAGTATGCAGACGATGCTTGCATCTGCGCACACTCGGAGGCCGAGCTCCAAGACATCGTCAACACCTTCGCCGAGGTGTGCGAGAGCATGGGCCTTACACTGAACATCCATAAGACAAAGGTCCTCTGCCAACCCGCCCCCTCCATACTGCACTGCCCCCCCAGTTATCAAAATCCACGACGAGGCCTCGGGCAACAGCAGACATCGACGACAAGGTTCAACATCACCTTCAGTATGCCAGCGCAGCCTTCGGTCACCTGAGGAAGACGGTGTTTGAAGACAAGGGCCTCAAACCCGGCACCAAGTTATTGGCCTACAGAACAATAGTGATACCCGCCCTCCTATCTGGCTCAGAGGTGTGGACTATGTACAGCAGGCACCTCAAAACTCTGGAGAAATACCACCAGCACTGCCTCCACTTGATCCTGCAAATCCATTGGCAGGATAGGCGCACCAACATCAATGTTCTCACTCAGGCCAACAATCCCAGCATCGAAGCATTGACCATGCTCAGTCAGCTCCACTGGGTGGGCCACATTGTCCACATGACTGACACAAGACTCCCGAAACAAGCACTCTACTTGGAGCTTCGATTGGCAATCGAGCCCAAGGAGGACAAAGGAAATTCTCAAAGCCTTCTTGAAAAAGTGCAACATTCCCACTGACACCTGGGAATCCTTAGCCCAAGACCGCTGAAGTGGAGGGAAAGTATCCGGGAAGGAGTTGAACACCTCGAGTTTCATCGCCAATGGCTAGCTGAAGCCAAGCGCGGACAGTGAAAGGAGACCGTGGCAACCCGGGAACCCCACTTGCCCATTCCCCCTTCCACCATCTGCCCCACCTGTGACGGAGAATGTAGGTCACGCATTGGACCCTTCAGTCACCTGAGAACGTATTTTTAGTGTGGAAGCAACAGTCGAACCCAAGGGACTGCCTGAGATGAAAAAGAGAAAAGACATTAGTGAATAGGCAGTCAGGTCGACAGGTGGGGCTGGTTGAGGGAGGATACTTGCATCGGGTCAGAGAGATCATTGGGTCTGGTTGAGGGTTGGTGGTCGAGGAGGCTGAGTGTGGGGGGGTGGTGGGCAAGGGTCAGCTGTGGATTTACCCAGGTGCTAGACAAGGTTTTAAACTGTTTAACATTTCCTAGGTAACGATCAAAGGTAAGTCTCTGGATCTGTCACAAATCTCTGGATCTAGCTCAAAGTCAGAGACATTCATGCAGGGTCCCGAGCAGTGGGGAGTTAGCCATCAGAAGTTTAACTTTCTGGGCAGTTCCTATGGATGTCCACTTGTCATGGCTTCCGCAGGGTCCTCTAGTGCACCTTCCGTCATACATCCGGTCTTCGGTGATCTGGAGACCAGGAGATTTGGGCCAACATTAGATTTAGTGAAATAATATCTTGAGTTAATATTAGTGATCATTCTTTTTGTTCCATGGAAGTTCACATTTTATCTAATGTATTTGAAGTGTAGGATGCTGAGAATATAGCAATTAGACCTTCAGTTGAAAGCAAAATCATTTTTGGATGTACTTAGGTTTTTAGGCCAGGAGTTGAAAAGTCAGTGAGATCAACACCAGCTACATCATCAGTTTAGGTTTACATAACTTAAATTGAAACATGTTTGTTTCAAAATGATATAACAGCAGCCAAATTCTCTACTTTAGGACAGTTTAATAGGTCACATTACGTCTTCTGTCTAGCTTTATGAATGGAACCCAGTCAGTTGCACATTTGAAAAATACATTTCATGCTGAAAAGGCTGGGGAGCCTATTGTAAAGCTATCAGTGCACTCTCTTGGAATTTGGCAGTTTGTTTTTTTACAATTTGTCTTTCTGACTGGATGTGTGAAGCATGCATTTGAAAATTTAGGATTAGACGAACATTCGCCAATCTCTCAAACCAGGACACTTTGTTCCTAAACACAGGAAATCATTTGATGTAAAGTCTCAGATAAAATCTTTCATTAATGCATATGCATTCCCACAAATTATTGTGTTCTGAGGCGAGTACACTCAAGATCAGCTATTTCCCTGTGTTTTGTGTCAGTTTCAGACTCTTGATTACACAGGACTATGAGATAGAGATAGAAGCAATAAATTGCTCTTCCAGTGGTTCCTCGTAAATAACGGGGAATGGTTTTGCTTTGATGTACAAGAGTAACTGTGCCTGGCCAAGGATCTTACTTAACAAGCCTTTGACACGTTAATGTCCTTGAGTATTTTATGTAGGCATTACCTCCCCTGTTGCTATTGTGATATCAATGCACTTTGAATAGCATTTTCACAGATTTTCAGAAAACTTCCCATATTGCAAGTCACAATCGAAGAAAAAAAATTACCAAAATCGCTAAAATGTTAATGAGTTTTTTCTAGAGCTAATCACAAATTGAACTTAGTAACGATTTGCTTATAATAGAATATTGAATTGACTTCTAAAGAAAAGCCTGTTAAATGTTTTTTTAACCCTTCTTGATTAAGCTAATTGAAATACTCTAATGTGTAATTGTTTTTCCTGTAGAAAAAACTTGGTTATTTGGCACCCTAAGGCAGACAAAGGAAACACTAGCAGATGTGCTGTGGAGGAAGGCATTAGTACAATTACATCAAAAGACCTCCTTCAGATACATAGGCCTGAATTTTCCGGCCCTTCCTTCCAGCGGGATCTTCTGGTCCCACGGAAGTGCATGGAAGTTTGAATGGCCCACTACACCCGCCGTGGTGGGGCCTGCCATGCCGGGGCTAGAAAATCCCGGCCATACTTTGGTTATAATTGTAGAATTATTTTCTGTTCCTCTTTTCAAATAATCCCAATTAGGATAGGGCTCACTTAAGTCAAATTTAGGTTTCATGTACTGACTTGATTTTCATAGTATTCAGTACTGAGGCACTCATTTTCTTTATTTTATATTTTCATCCCTTATTTTTTCTGATTCCTGCACCATACCTAACTGACGGGTGACCAGCTCCTAAACTTTTAACACTATTAAATAACTGCTACTTGAAAGGTGCCAGCAACTGAACATGACTTCTGCACTTTTTTTTTGCCAGAGACATACTAAGAAAGATCTGAATGGATTTTCCAACTGATAGAAATTTATAAAATAGAAGTTGATAAAATACCTACACATAGAGCCTTGTTCTTTACAGATAGAAGGAGCATGTACATGCATTGCACCCTTTCCAACTAAACAAATGCTTGGGGGACAGCCATTCACTAATTTATTCCTCATCACAATGCTTGACCAATCAGAGTTGGCCTGCCTGGTTTGAATTTGAACAATAGCTTGGCAGTTAACTATTCCCTGCTGCATTCTCCAAGGCAATACCTCTACCAATCAGAGTCCACTTGCCAACCAATCAACACTCTCTTCTCACGCAGTATAAGTCGTTGTGCCCTTTACTGTTGGTAATCTTGCAATCTGTCCTGATCAGTGCAAGACGAAAAGCTTAGACAGCATGTCTCTTTTTCAGCAATAGTCAAGTTCTATACTACCAAATGACTATTTGATAGAAATTTTCTTTTGGATTGAGGTGAAAGGCCCCATGCTGAATATAGACTGAACTCTGGTCCAGATCCAGTATGCTCCTGGTCTTTCACTTTGGAGAGTTATATGCTCTCAATTCAGTGCTTCATCCTAATGGCACAGCTGAAATCAGAAACTCATTTGGAAATCATTGACTAAAAAAAAAGACATCAAACCATCCTGTAGTATAGGATGTTGCAGCATCATGTGCTGTTGACATCATGTTCTGGTTTTCAGCTTGTAATTTTCTGATTTGTATATTTAAATAAATTGGACGAGCATGTCTGAATGTGCAGTATTGCTTCATGTCGAGTGCTATGCTATCAGCAGCCTTGTGCCATGATTTTATTGTCCTACAGCAGTGCCAATGCACAAAAGTTTAGTCACAAAAATCTAATAGTACTTCAACTTTTTCTTATCCAATACTAAATCTAACTTCTTCTTTCTTCTCTCTTCTCTCTCCTTTCTTCTTCTTTCTTCTCTGATTTTACTTGGGGTCTGGTGACTAGAAGGTGTTTCCAGGTTTGTTCCTGTTAGTCACCATTCCTCTTAAACATACAAATAAATGAATTAGGGGCAGAGGTATAGGCCACTCGGCCCTTCAAGCCTGCTCCACCATTCAATAGTATCACAGCTGACCTGATTGTAAACTGAACTCCACGTTCTTGCCCAGCCAATAGCCTTTCACCCCTTTGTCTTAAAAATATTCAAAGACTCTGCTTCCACCACCTTTTCAGGAAGACAGTTCCAAAGACTCACAACCCTCTGTCTTAAATGGGTGAAACCTTATTTTTAAACAGTGGCCCATAGTTCTAGAGGAATCATCCTCTCCACATCCACCCTGTCAAGACCCCTCAGGATCTTCCTGTTTCAATCAAGTCACCTCTTACACTTCTAAACTCCAATGGATACAAGCCTAGCCTGTCCAACCTTTCCTCATAAGACAACTTGCCCAATCCAGGTATTAGTTTAGTAAACCTTCTCTGAGCTGCTTCAAACGCATTTACATCCTCCCTTAAATAAGGAGACCAATACCATACACAGTTCTCCAGATGTGGTCTCACCAAATGCCCTGTATAACTGAAGTACAACCTCCCTATTCTTGTATTCAATTCCACTTGCAATAAATGATAATATTCTATTAGCTTCCCTAATTACTTGCTGTACCTGCGCACTAGCCTTTTGTGTTTCATGCACTAGGACACCCAGATCCCTCTGAATCTCAAAGCTCTGCAATCTCTCACCATTTAGATAATATGCTTATTTTTTATTCATCCTGCCAAAATGGACAATTTCACACATTCCTATTGTACTCCATTTACCAGGTCTTTGCCTACTCACTTAACCTATCTATATCCCTTTATAGCCTCCTTGTGCCCTCTTCACATCTTGCTATCCTACCTATCTTTGTGTCATCAGCAAATTTAGTAACCATACCTTCGTTCCCTTCATCCAAGTCATGAATATAAATTGTAAAAAGCTGAGGCCCCAGCACTGTTCCCTATGGCACACCACTCGTTACATCTTGCCAACCAGAAAAAGATCTATTAATACCTACTCTCTGCTTCCTGTTAGCTAGCCAAACTTCTATCTATGCCAATACGTTATCCCCTACACCAAGCACTTTTATTTTTTGCAATAGCCTTTGATGTGACACCTTATAAAATGCCTTCTGGAAATCTAAATATTGTACATCCACCAGTTCCCTTTCATAGCATATGTTACTCCTTCAAAGATTCCAATAAATTGGTAAAATATGATTTCTCTTTTACAAAACCATGTTGACTCTGCCTGATTGCCTTGAATTTTTCTTAGTGCTATAATATCTTTAATAATAGCTTCTAACATTTTCCCTATGATAGATGTTAAGCTAACTGGCCTGTAGTTTCCTGCTTTCTGTCTCCCTCACTTTTTGAATATAAAAGTTACATTCATTATTTTCCAACCTAATGGAACCTTCCCTGGATCTAGGATATTTTGGAAAATTTAAACCAACGCATCCACTATCTCACTAGCAACTTCTTTTAAGACCCTAGGATGAAGACCATCAAGACCCGGGGACTTGTCAGACTACAGCTCCAACAATTTGCTCAGTACAACTTCCCTGGTGATTGTAATTTTCCCTGAGTTCCTCCCTTCCTTCCATTCACTGATTTACAGCTATTTCTGGGATGTTACTTGTGTCCTCTATAGTGAAGACCAATGCAAAATACCTGTTCAGTTCATCTGCCATCCCCTTATTTTCAGTTATTAATTCCCCAGACTCACTTTCTATGGGAACAATTCACACTTAGTTAACAATTTTCTTTTTAAAATATCTATAGAAACTCATACTACCTGTCTTTATATTTCTAGCTAGCTTTCTCTCATACTCTAATTTTTCTTTCCTTATCAATCTTTTGGTCATTCTTTGCCGTTTTTTACACTCTGTCCAAACTTCTGACCTGCCAGCCATCTTTGTGCAAGTAAATGTTTTTTCTTTTGATACTATCTTTAACTTTTTTAGTTAACCACAGACGGTGGGGCCTCCCCTTGGAATTTTTCTTTCTTGTTGGAATGTATCTATTCTGTGTATTCTGAAATATCCCACTAAATGTCCGAGACTGCACCTCTATTGACCTATCCCTGTGAGGGCATGAAAGCACAGCTTTCATGCCCTCATAATTGCCCTTATTTAAGTTTAAAATACTAGTCTAAGGCCCACTCTTCTCCCCTTCAAACTGAATGTAAAATTCAATCATATTATGATTGCATGATTACAACATATAATTATATGATATAATTATACTGCAATATAATATTATTGCAATCATATTATATTCTTCCAATCCCACTGCATTTAAATCCTCATCATGCATCTTTCCATCTGGCTTTAGACCTTCCCCTTCTGTTTCTTCCTGTCAGCTCCATCTTCATGACCAGGATTTTATGACTCCGTTGCGGCATTTCTCCCCCCGGTGGATGCGGTGAGCCATTTAAATCTCCATTTAGTTTAGCGGGACCGTAATATTCCGCTGTGCGGGAGGGCCGTACAATCCTGGCCCATTACTCACCTCACCACATTTCTTCTCTCGCCCTGCAACAGATGACCATACCGTTTCAATTTCTTCTCAGCTACTTTCTTTGATGCTCATCCAATCCTCACTGACTCCCTGATGGGGGGTGGTTGGGGGGGTGCCTCAGGAGACTTGTTCAAGTTTAAAATTTCTAAATAAAGTATTTGAAAACTTTTAAAACATGTCCCCCCCTGTGACATATCAATAATTTTTTTAAAAGAATTTTTATTGAATTTTTAAACACTTCATGAAACCACACCCCGCCCGTGGATGAGGTTCCATGAAAAATGCGAAGGTCGCCTGGGCTCTTCGCCGGCCCGCCAACCAAGGTTGGACGGACAGCTCATTTAATTGTTTAAATTAGTCTTTAATAGGCCTTTGACAGTTCGGCGGGCGTGCAGCCTAGTTGGCTGTGCACCCATCGAACTGAAAATCTAAATGATACATGGTGATGTTGGGACGCCCGCCCGACGTCACCGCGCTTCATTTTACGTGTTGGCGAGCGGGCCCTGCCCCCGCTCCCCAACTGGAGAATTCAGCCCTTAAGCTCAAACTGTTGAGAATGTAAAGTTAATTTGACTATGTATAAGAAATTGGTTGAAGGATAAGAAGCAACAAGTACATTGAGGCGGGATAGGAGTGATGTCAAAATTGATGTGCCCAGGGTCTGTCAGCACAAACTTTTAGCACAGAAGGAGGTCATTTGGCTCCTATTGGTTGTGCTGTCTCTTTGGCTCCTATTGGTTGTGCTGTCTCTTTGAAATAGCAATGGTTCTTAGACCCACATCCACAATTTATGTCCCTAACACTGTATGTTCCTCAGCCTCAAGTTCTCCAACTCCCTTTTAAAATTATTTATGGAATCAACTTCCATCACATTTTCAGGTACAGCATTCCAGATCCTGACAACTC
>NW_027599032.1:0-32636 GCF_964194155.1 Cetorhinus maximus | reverse complement strand
GATAGTCCGGGGGGAGAGACAGTCCGGGGAGAGAGACAGTACGGGGGGAGACAGTCCGGGGGGAGAGACACTCCGGGGAGAGAGACATTCCGGGGGGAGACAGTCCGGGGAGAGACAGTCACGGGAGAGACAGTCCGGGGAGAGACAGTCCCGGGAGAGATAGTCCGGGGAGAGAAAGTCCGGGGGGAGCCAGTCCGGGAGAGAGAGTCCGGTGGGGGAGACACGGGGGGAGAGACAATCCGGGGAGAGACAGTCCTGGGGGAGACACAGAATCAGGGGAGAGAGACAGACCGGGGAGAGAGACAGTCCGAGGAGATACAGTCAGGGGGGAGAGATCAGTCCGGGGGGAGAGACAGTCTGGGGAGAGACAGTCCGGTGGGAGACAATCCGGGGCAGAGAGACAGTCCTGGAGGAGACAGTCCGGGGGGAGACAGTCTGTAGGGAGAGACAGTACGGGGAGAGAGACAGTCCGGGGAGAGATCAGTCCGGGGGGAGAGACAGTCTGGGGAGAGACAGTCCGGTGGGAGACAATCCGGGGCAGAGAGACAGTCCTGGAGGAGACAGTCCGGGGGGAGACAGTCTGTAGGGAGAGACAGTACGGGGAGAGAGACAGTCCGGGGGGAGACAGTCCGGGGGGAGATATTCCGGGGGGAGAGACAGTCCGGGGGGAGACAGTCCAGGGAGAGACAGTCCGGGGGGAGACAGTCTGGGGGGAGAGACAGTCCGTGGAGAGACTGTCCGCGGGGAGACATTCCGGGGAGAGAGAAGTCCGGCGAGAGACAGTCCGGGGAGCGACAGTCCGGGGAGAAACAGTCTGGGGAGAGACAGTCCGGGGGAAGAAAGTCCGGGGAGAAACAGTCTGGGGAGAGACAGTCCGGGCGGGGAGAAATCCGGGGAGAGACAGTCCGGGGAGAGACAGTCCGGGGAGAGACAGTAGGGGGAGAGACAGTCCGGGGAGAGACAGTCCGGGGAGAGAGTGTCCGGGGAGAGACAGTCCGGGGGAGAGACAGTCCGGGGAGAGACAGTCCGGGGGGAAGAGACAGTCCGGGGAGAGAGTGTCCGGGGAGAGACAGTCCGGGGTAGAGACAGTCCGGGGGGAGACAGTCCGGGGAGAGACAGTCCGGGGGAGTGGGACAGTCCGGAGAGAGACAGTCCTGGGAGAGATAGTACGGGGGAGAGAGACAGTCCGGGGGGGAGACGGTCCGGAGGGAGACAGTCAGGGGAGAGACAGTCCGGGGGTAAAGACAGTCTGATGAGAGACAGTCCGGGGGGGAGACAGTCCGGGGGGAGACAGTCCGGGGAGAGACAGTCCGGGGAGAGATAGTCCGGGGAGAGAGAGTCCGGGGAGAGACAGTCCGGGGAGAGACAGTCCGGGGAGAGACAGTCCGGGGAGAGACAGTCCGGGGTAGAGTGTCCAGGGAGAGACACGGGGGGAGAGATTGTCCAATGAGAGACAGTCCGGGGAGAGAGACAGTACGGGGAGAGACAGTCCGGGGGGACAGTTAGTCCGGGGAGAGACATTCCGGGGAGAGACAGTCCATTGAGACACAGTCAGGGAGGAGAGACATTCCGGGGGAGAGAGAGTCCAGGGAGAGACAGTCCGGGGAGAGAGACAGTCCGGGGGGAAACAGTCCGGGGGGAGAGACAGTCTGGGGGGAGACAATCCAGGGGGAGAGACAATCCGGGGGGAGACAGTCCGGGGAGAGACAGTCCGGGGAGAGAGACAGTCCGGGGAGAGACAGTCGGGGGGAGAGAGACAATCCGGGGAGAGTCAGTCCGTGGAGAGACAGTCCGGGGAGAGACAGCCCGGGGGGAGACAGTCCCGGGGAGATAGACATTCCGGGGAGAGAGAGGCAGTCCCGGGAGATACACTCCACGGGGTGACAGTCCGGGAGGAGAGACAGTCCGGGGGGAGACAGTCCGGGGGGAAAGACAGTCAGGGGGAGGAGCCAGTCTGGGGGAGAGACAGTCCGGGGAGAGACAGTCCGGGGTGAGAGACGGTCAGGGGGAGACAGTCCGGGGGGAGACAGTCCGGGGAGAGACAGTCCGGGGAGAGACAGTCTGGGGGGGAGACAGTCCGGGGGGAGACAGTCAGGGGGGTGAGACAGTCCGGGGAGAGAGACAGTCCGAGGGGAGACAGTCCGGGGGGAGACATTCCGGGGGGAGAGACAGAATCAGCGGAGAGAGACAGACCGGCGAGAGACAGTCCGGGGAGAGACATTCCGGGGGGAGACAGTCCGGGGAGGGACAGTCTGGGGAGAGAGAGTCCAGGGAGAAACAGTCCAGGGAGAGAAAGTCCGGGGAGAGACAGTCCGGGGAGAGACAGTCCGGGGACAGACAGTCCGGGGAGAGACAGTCCGGGGGGAGGCAGTCCGGGGACAGACAGTCCGGGAAAAGAGTGTCCGGGGAGAGACACGGGGGGTGAGATAGTCCAGGGAGAGACAGTCCGGGGAGAGACAGTCCGGGGGGAGAGACAGTCCAACGAGAGACAGCCCGGGGAGAGAGACAGTCGGGGGGGGAGAGACAGTCCGGGGAGAGAGACAGTCCGAGGAGAGACAGTCCAGGGGAGACACAGTCCGGGGAGAGAGACAGTCCGGGGAGAGACATTCCAGTGGGAGAGAGACAGACCGGGGGATGACAGTCCGGGGGGACAGTTAGTCCGGGGAGAGATGGTCCGGGGAGAGACAGTCCGGGGAGAGACAGTCCAGTGAGAGACAGTCCGGGGTGAGAATCAGTCCGGGGGAGAGACAGTCCGGGGAGATACAGTCCGGGGGGTGAGACAGTCCGGGGAGAGACAATCCGGGGAGAGACTGTCCGGGGAGAGACAGTCCGGGGAGAGACAGTGCGGGGAGAGACAGTCCGGTGAGAGACAGCCCGGGGGGAGACACTCTGGGGGAGAGAGACAGACCGAGGAGAGACATTCCGAGGTGATACAGTCCGGGGGGGAGACACAGTCCGGGGGAGAGACAGTCCGGGGGGTGAGACAGTCCGGGGTGAGACAGTCCGGGGAGAGACAGTCCAGGGAGAGACATTCCGGGGTGAGAGACAGTCTGGGGAGAGACAGTCCGGGGAGAGACAGTCCGGGGAGAGAGACAATCCGGGGAGAGACAGTCTGGGGAGAGACAGTCCGTGGAAAGACAGTCCGGGGCGAGAGACAGTCCAGGGGGAGACAGTCCGGGGGGAGAGACAGTCCGGGTGGAGAGACAGTCCGGGGAGAGACAGACCGTGGGGAGAGTCAGTGCAGGGAGAGAGACAGTCCGGGGAGCGACAGTCCGGGGAGAGACAGTACGTGAAAGACAGTCCGGGGAGAGAGACAGTTCAGGGAGAGCAGTCTGGGGAGAGAGACAATCAGGGGGGAGAGACATTCCCGCGGGAGAGACTGTCCGGGGAGAGAGACAGTCCGGGGGGGAGTGACAGTGAGACAGTCCAGGGAGAGAGACAGTCCGGGGAGCGACAGTCCGGGGAGAGACAGTCCGGGAAAGACAGTCCGGGGAGAGAGACAGTCCGGGAGAGACAGTCCGGGGAGAGACAGTCCGGCAAAAGACAGTCTGGGGCGAGAGACAGTCAAGGGGGAGACAGTCCGGGGGGAGAGACAGTCCGGGGGGAGAGACAGTCCGGGGAGAGACAGTCGGGGGAGAGACAGTCCGGGAAAGACACTCCGGGGAGAGAGACAGTCCAGGGAGAGACAGTCCGGGGAGAGAGACAGTCAGGGGGGAGAGACAGTACTGGGGGAGACAGTCCAGGGGGAGAGACAGTCCGGGGAGAGACAGTCCGGGGGGAGACAGTCCGGGGAGAGAGTTAGTCCGGGGGGAGAGACAGTCCGGGGGGAGAGACAGTCCGGGGAGAGACAGTCTGGGGGGAGAGACAGTCCGGGGAGAGACAGTCCGGTGAGAGACAGTCTGGGGGGAGAGACAGTGCGGGGGGAGACAGTCCGGGGCGAGAGACAGTCAAGGGGGAGACAGGCCGGGGGGAGAGACAGTCCGGGGGGAGAGTCAGTCCGGGGAGAGACAGTCGGGGGAGAGACAGTCCGGGAAAGACAGTCCGGGGAGAGACAGTCTGGGGGGAGAAACAGTCCGGGGAGAGACAGTCCGGGGGGAAAGACTGTCTGGGGGAGAGTCAGTTGGGGGGGTGAAATTCCGGGGAGAGACAGTACGGGGGGAGAGACTGTCCAGGGAGAGACAGTCCGGGAGAGACAGTCCGGGGAGTGACAGTCCCGGGGGAGAGATAGTCCGGGGGGAGAGACAGTCCGGGGAGAGAGACAGTACGGGGGGAGACAGTCCGGGGGAGACAGTCCGGGGAGAGATAGTCCGGGGGGAGAGACAGTCCGGGGAGAGAGACAGTACGGGGGGAGACAGTCCGGGGGGAGAGACACTCCGGGGAGAGAGACATTCCGGGGGGAGACAGTCCGGGGAGAGACAGTCACGGGAGAGACAGTCCGGGGAGAGACAGTCCCGGGAGAGATAGTCCGGGGAGAGAAAGTCCGGGGGGAGCCAGTCCGGGAGAGAGAGTCCGGTGGGGGAGACACGGGGGGAGAGACAATCCGGGGAGAGACAGTCCTGGGGGAGACACAGAATCAGGGGAGAGAGACAGACCGGGGAGAGAGACAGTCCAAGGAGAGACAGTCAGGGGGGAGAGACAGAATCAGGGGAGAGAGACAGTCCGGGGGGAGACACAGTCCGAGGAGATACAGTCAGGGGGGAGAGATCAGTCCGGGGGGAGAGACAGTCTGGGGAGAGACAGTCCGGTGGGAGACAATCCGGGGCAGAGAGACAGTCCTGGAGGAGACAGTCCGGGGGGAGACAGTCTGTAGGGAGAGACAGTACGGGGAGAGAGACAGTCCGGGGGGAGACAGTCCGGGGGGAGATATTCCGGGGGGAGAGACAGTCCGGGGGGAGACAGTCCAGGGAGAGACAGTCCGGGGGGAGACAGTCTGGGGGGAGAGACAGTCCGTGGAGAGACTGTCCGCGGGGAGACATTCCGGGGAGAGAGAAGTCCGGCGAGAGACAGTCCGGGGAGCGACAGTCCGGGGAGAAACAGTCTGGGGAGAGACAGTCCGGGGGAAGAAAGTCCGGGGAGAAACAGTCTGGGGAGAGACAGTCCGGGCGGGGAGAAATCCGGGGAGAGACAGTCCGGGGAGAGACAGTCCGGGGAGAGACAGTAGGGGGAGAGACAGTCCGGGGAGAGACAGTCCGGGGAGAGAGTGTCCGGGGAGAGACAGTCCGGGGGAGAGACAGTCCGGGGAGAGACAGTCCGGGGGGAAGAGACAGTCCGGGGAGAGAGTGTCCGGGGAGAGACAGTCCGGGGTAGAGACAGTCCGGGGGGAGACAGTCCGGGGAGAGACAGTCCGGGGGAGTGGGACAGTCCGGAGAGAGACAGTCCTGGGAGAGATAGTACGGGGGAGAGAGACAGTCCGGGGGGGAGACGGTCCGGAGGGAGACAGTCAGGGGAGAGACAGTCCGGGGGTAAAGACAGTCTGATGAGAGACAGTCCGGGGGGGAGACAGTCCGGGGGGAGACAGTCCGGGGAGAGACAGTCCGGGGAGAGATAGTCCGGGGAGAGAGAGTCCGGGGAGAGACAGTCCGGGGAGAGACAGTCCGGGGAGAGACAGTCCGGGGAGAGACAGTCCGGGGTAGAGTGTCCAGGGAGAGACACGGGGGGAGAGATTGTCCAATGAGAGACAGTCCGGGGAGAGAGACAGTACGGGGAGAGACAGTCCGGGGGGACAGTTAGTCCGGGGAGAGACATTCCGGGGAGAGACAGTCCATTGAGACACAGTCAGGGAGGAGAGACATTCCGGGGGAGAGAGAGTCCAGGGAGAGACAGTCCGGGGAGAGAGACAGTCCGGGGGGAAACAGTCCGGGGGGAGAGACAGTCTGGGGGGAGACAATCCAGGGGGAGAGACAATCCGGGGGGAGACAGTCCGGGGAGAGACAGTCCGGGGAGAGAGACAGTCCGGGGAGAGACAGTCGGGGGGAGAGAGACAATCCGGGGAGAGTCAGTCCGTGGAGAGACAGTCCGGGGAGAGACAGCCCGGGGGGAGACAGTCCCGGGGAGATAGACATTCCGGGGAGAGAGAGGCAGTCCCGGGAGATACACTCCGCGGGGTGACAGTCCGGGAGGAGAGACAGTCCGGGGGGAGACAGTCCGGGGGGAAAGACAGTCAGGGGGAGGAGCCAGTCTGGGGGAGAGACAGTCCGGGGAGAGACAGTCCGGGGTGAGAGACGGTCAGGGGGAGACAGTCCGGGGGGAGACAGTCCGGGGAGAGACAGTCCGGGGAGTGACAGTCTGGGGGGGAGACAGTCCGGGGGGAGACAGTCAGGGGGGGTGAGACAGTCCGGGGAGAGAGACAGTCCGAGGGGAGACAGTCCGGGGGGAGACATTCCGGGGGGAGAGACAGAATCAGCGGAGAGAGACAGACCGGCGAGAGACAGTCCGGGGAGAGACATTCCGGGGGGAGACAGTCCGGGGAGGGACAGTCTGGGGAGAGAGAGCCCAGGGAGAAACAGTCCAGGGAGAGAAAGTCCGGGGAGAGACAGTCCGGGGAGAGACAGTCCGGGGACAGACAGTCCGGGGAGAGACAGTCCGGGGGGAGGCAGTCCGGGGACAGACAGTCCGGGAAAAGAGTGTCCGGGGAGAGACACGGGGGGTGAGATAGTCCAGGGAGAGACAGTCCGGGGAGAGACAGTCCGGGGGGAGAGACAGTCCAACGAGAGACAGCCCGGGGAGAGAGACAGTCGGGGGGGGAGAGACAGTCCGGGGAGAGAGACAGTCCGAGGAGAGACAGTCCAGGGGAGACACAGTCCGGGGAGAGAGACAGTCCGGGGAGAGACATTCCAGTGGGAGAGAGACAGACCGGGGGATGACAGTCCGGGGGGACAGTTAGTCCGGGGAGAGATGGTCCGGGGAGAGACAGTCCGGGGAGAGACAGTCCAGTGAGAGACAGTCCGGGGTGAGAATCAGTCCGGGGGAGAGACAGTCCGGGGAGATACAGTCCGGGGGGTGAGACAGTCCGGGGAGAGACAATCCGGGGAGAGACTGTCCGGGGAGAGACAGTCCGGGGAGAGACAGTGCGGGGAGAGACAGTCCGGTGAGAGACAGCCCGGGGGGAGACACTCTGGGGGAGAGAGACAGACCGAGGAGAGACATTCCGAGGTGATACAGTCCGGGGGGGAGACACAGTCCGGGGGAGAGACAGTCCGGGGGGTGAGACAGTCCGGGGAGAGACAGTCCGGGGAGAGACAGTCCAGGGAGAGACACTCCGGGGTGAGAGACAGTCTGGGGAGAGACAGTCCGGGGAGAGACAGTCCGGGGAGAGAGACAATCCGGGGAGAGACAGTCTGGGGAGAGACAGTCCGTGGAAAGACAGTCCGGGGCGAGAGACAGTCCAGGGGGAGACAGTCCGGGGGGAGAGACAGTCCGGGTGGAGAGACAGTCCGGGGAGAGACAGACCGTGGGGAGAGTCAGTGCAGGGAGAGAGACAGTCCGGGGAGCGACAGTCCGGGGAGAGACAGTACGTGAAAGACAGTCCGGGGAGAGAGACAGTTCAGGGAGAGCAGTCTGGGGAGAGAGACAATCAGGGGGGAGAGACATTCCCGCGGGAGAGACTGTCCGGGGAGAGAGACAGTCCGGGGGGGAGTGACAGTGAGACAGTCCAGGGAGAGAGACAGTCCGGGGAGCGACAGTCCGGGGAGAGACAGTGCGGGAAAGACAGTCCGGGGAGAGAGACAGTCCGGAAGAGACAGTCCGGGGAGAGACAGTCCGGCAAAAGACAGTCTGGGGCGAGAGACAGTCAAGGGGGAGACAGTCCGGGGGGAGAGACAGTCCGGGGGGAGAGACAGTCCGGGGAGAGACAGTCGGGGGAGAGACAGTCCGGGAAAGACACTCCGGGGAGAGAGACAGTCCAGGGAGAGACAGTCCGGGGAGAGAGACAGTCAGGGGGGAGAGACAGTACTGGGGGAGACAGTCCAGGGGGAGAGACAGTCCGGGGAGAGACAGTCCGGGGGGAGACAGTCCGGGGAGAGAGTTAGTCCGGGGGGAGAGACAGTCCGGGGGGAGAGACAGTCCTGGGAGAGACAGTCTGGGGGGAGAGACAGTCCGGGGAGAGACAGTCCGGTGAGAGACACTCTGGGGGGAGAGACAGTGCGGGGGGAGACAGTCCGGGGCGAGAGACAGTCAGGGGGGAGACAGGCCGGGGGGAGAGACAGTCCGGGGGGAGAGACAGTCCGGGGAGAGACAGTCGGGGGAGAGACAGTCCGGGAAAGACAGTCCGGGGAGAGACAGTCTGGGGGGAGAAACAGTCCGGGGAGAGACAGTGCTGGGGGAGAGACACGTGGGGAGAGACGGTCCAGGGAGAGACAGTCCGGGGAGAGAGACTGTCCAGGGGGAGACAGTCCAGGGGGAGAAGTCCGGGGAGAGACAGTCCGCGGAGAGACAGTTTGGGGGGGAGACAGTCTGGGGGGAGACTGTCAGGGGGGTGAGACAGTGTGGGGAGAGAGACAGTCCGGGGGGAGACAGACCGGGGGGAGACAGTCCGGGGGGAAAGACAGAATCAGGGGAGAGAGACAGACCGGGGAGAGAGAGACAGTCCGGGGAGAGACAGTCCAGGGAGAGAGAGTCCGGGGGGAGACAGTCCGGGGAGAAACAGTCCGGGGAGAGATAGTCCGGGGAGTGACAGTCCGGGGAGAGACAGTCCGGGGAGAGACAGTCCGGGGAGTGACAGTCCGGGGGGGAGACAGTCAGGGCAGAGACAGTCCGGGGAGAGACAGTCCGGGGAGAGACAGTCCGGGGAAGAGTGTCCGGGCAGAGACACGGGGGGAGAGATAGTCCAGGGAGAGACAGTCCGGGGAGAGAGACAGTACGGGGAGAGACAGTCCGGGGGGACAGTTAGTCCGGGGAGAGACTGTCCGGGGAGAGACATTCCGGGGAGAGACAGTCCAGTGAGAGACAGTCAGGGAGGAGAGACAGTCCGGGGGAGAGACAGTCCAGGGAGAGACAGTCCGGGGAGAGAGACAGTCCGGGGAGAGAGACAGTCCGGGGGGAAACAGTCCGCGGGGAGAGACAGTCTGGGGGGAGACAATCCAGGGGGAGAGACAGTCCGGGGGGAGACAGTCCGGGGAGAGACTGACCGTGGGGAGAGACAGTGCAGGGAGAGAGACAGTCCGGGGAGCGACAGTCCGGGGAGAGACAGTACGTGAAAGACAGTCCGGGGAGAGAGACAGTTCAGGGAGAGCAGTCTGGGGAGAGAGACAATCAGGGGGGAGAGACATTCCCGCGGGAGAGACTGTCCGGGGAGAGAGACAGTCCGGGGGGGAGTGACAGTGAGACAGTCCAGGGAGAGAGACAGTCCGGGGAGCGACAGTCCGCGGAGAGACAGTCTGGGGGGAGAGACAGTGCGGGGGGAGACAGTCCGGGGCGAGAGACAGTCAAGGGGGAGACAGTCCGGGGGGAGAGACAGTCCGGGGGGAGAGACAGTCCGGGGAGAGACAGTCGGGGGAGAGACAGTCCGGGAAAGACAGTCCGGGGAGAGACAGTCTGGGGGAGAGAGACAGTCCGGGGAGAGACATTCCAAGGTGATACAGTCCGGGGGGGAGACACAGTCCGGGGGAGAGACAGTCCGGGGGGTGAGACAGTCCGGGGAGAGACAGTCCGGGGAGAGACAGTCCAGGGAGAGACATTCCGGGGTGAGAGACAGTCTGGGGAGAGACAGTCCGGGGAGAGACAGTCCGGGGAGAGAGACAATCCGGGGAGAGACAGTCTGGGGAGAGACAGTCCGTGGAAAGACAGTCCGGGGCGAGAGACAGTCCAGGGGGAGACAGTCCGGGGGGAGAGACAGTCCGGGTGGAGAGACAGTCCGGGGAGAGACAGACCGTGGGGAGAGTCAGTGCAGGGAGAGAGACAGTCCGGGGAGCGACAGTCCGGGGAGAGACAGTACGTGAAAGACAGTCCGGGGAGAGAGACAGTTCAGGGAGAGCAGTCTGGGGAGAGAGACAATCAGGGGGGAGAGACATTCCCGCGGGAGAGACTGTCCGGGGAGAGAGACAGTCCGGGGGGGAGTGACAGTGAGACAGTCCAGGGAGAGAGACAGTCCGGGGAGCGACAGTCCGGGGAGAGACAGTCCGGGAAAGACAGTCCGGGGAGAGAGACAGTCCGGGAGAGACAGTCCGGGGAGAGACAGTCCGGCAAAAGACAGTCTGGGGCGAGAGACAGTCAAGGGGGAGACAGTCCGGGGGGAGAGACAGTCCGGGGGGAGAGACAGTCCGGGGAGAGACAGTCGGGGGAGAGACAGTCCGGGAAAGACACTCCGGGGAGAGAGACAGTCCAGGGAGAGACAGTCCGGGGAGAGAGACAGTCAGGGGGGAGAGACAGTACTGGGGGAGACAGTCCAGGGGGAGAGACAGTCCGGGGAGAGACAGTCCGGGGGGAGACAGTCCGGGGAGAGAGTTAGTCCGGGGGGAGAGACAGTCCGGGGGGAGAGACAGTCCGGGGAGAGACAGTCTGGGGGGAGAGACAGTCCGGGGAGAGACAGTCCGGTGAGAGACAGTCTGGGGGGAGAGACAGTGCGGGGGGAGACAGTCCGGGGCGAGAGACAGTCAGGGGGGAGACAGGCCGGGGGGAGAGACAGTCCGGGGGGAGAGACAGTCCGGGGAGAGACAGTCGGGGGAGAGACAGTCCGGGAAAGACAGTCCGGGGAGAGACAGTCTGGGGGGAGAAACAGTCCGGGGAGAGACAGTGCTGGGGGAGAGACACGTGGGGAGAGACGGTCCAGGGAGAGACAGTCCGGGGAGAGAGACTGTCCAGGGGGAGACAGTCCAGGGGGAGAAGTCCGGGGAGAGACAGTCCGCGGAGAGACAGTTTGGGGGGGAGACAGTCTGGGGGGAGACTGTCAGGGGGGTGAGACAGTGTGGGGAGAGAGACAGTCCGGGGGGAGACAGACCGGGGGGAGACAGTCCGGGGGGAAAGACAGAATCAGGGGAGAGAGACAGACCGGGGAGAGAGAGACAGTCCGGGGAGAGACAGTCCAGGGAGAGAGAGTCCGGGGGGAGACAGTCCGGGGAGAAACAGTCCGGGGAGAGATAGTCCGGGGAGTGACAGTCCGGGGAGAGACAGTCCGGGGAGAGACAGTCCGGGGAGTGACAGTCCGGGGGGGAGACAGTCAGGGCAGAGACAGTCCGGGGAGAGACAGTCCGGGGAGAGACAGTCCGGGGAAGAGTGTCCGGGCAGAGACACGGGGGGAGAGATAGTCCAGGGAGAGACAGTCCGGGGAGAGAGACAGTACGGGGAGAGACAGTCCGGGGGGACAGTTAGTCCGGGGAGAGACTGTCCGGGGAGAGACATTCCGGGGAGAGACAGTCCAGTGAGAGACAGTCAGGGAGGAGAGACAGTCCGGGGGAGAGACAGTCCAGGGAGAGACAGTCCGGGGAGAGAGACAGTCCGGGGAGAGAGACAGTCCGGGGGGAAACAGTCCGCGGGGAGAGACATTCTGGGGGGAGACAATCCAGGGGGAGAGACAGTCCGGGGGGAGACAGTCCGGGGAGAGACTGACCGTGGGGAGAGACAGTGCAGGGAGAGAGACAGTCCGGGGAGCGACAGTCCGGGGAGAGACAGTACGTGAAAGACAGTCCGGGGAGAGAGACAGTTCAGGGAGAGCAGTCTGGGGAGAGAGACAATCAGGGGGGAGAGACATTCCCGCGGGAGAGACTGTCCGGGGAGAGAGACAGTCCGGGGGGGAGTGACAGTGAGACAGTCCAGGGAGAGAGACAGTCCGGGGAGCGACAGTCCGCGGAGAGACAGTCTGGGGGGAGAGACAGTGCGGGGGGAGACAGTCCGGGGCGAGAGACAGTCAAGGGGGAGACAGTCCGGGGGGAGAGACAGTCCGGGGGGAGAGACAGTCCGGGGAGAGACAGTCGGGGGAGAGACAGTCCGGGAAAGACAGTCCGGGGAGAGACAGTCTGGAGGGAGAGACAGTCCGGGGAGAGACAGTCCGGGGAGAGACAGTCCGGGGGGAGAGACAGTGCGGGGGGAGACAGTCCGGGGGGAAAGACTGTCTGGGGGAGAGTCAGTTGGGGGGGTGAAATTCCGGGGAGAGACAGTACGGGGGGAGAGACTGTCCAGGGAGAGACAGTCCGGGAGAGACAGTCCGGGGAGAGACAGTCCCGGGGGAGAGACAGTCCGGGGGGAGAGACAATCCGGGGAGATACAGTCCGGGGAGAGAGACGGTCCGGGGGGAGACAGTGCGGAGGAGAGAGACATTCCGGGGTGAGACAGTCCGGGGAGAGACAGTGCTGGGGGAGAGACACATGGGGAGAGACGGTCCAGGGAGAGACAGTCCGGGGAGAGAGACTGTCCAGGGGGAGACAGTCCAGGGGGAGAAGTCCGGGGAGAGACAGTCCGGGGAGAGACAGCTTGGGGGGGAGACAGTCTGGGGGGAGACTGTCAGGGGGGTGAGACAGTGTGGGGAGAGAGACAGTCCGGGGGGAGACAGACCGGGGGGAGACAGTCCGGGGGGAGAGACAGAATCAGGGGAGAGAGACAGACCGGGGAGAGAGAGACAGTCCGGGGAGAGACAGTCCAGGGAGAGAGTGTCCGGGGGGAGACAGTCCGGGGAGAAACAGTCCGGGGAGAGATAGTCCGGGGAGAGACAGTCCGGGGAGAGACAGTCCGGGGAGAGACAGTCCGGGGAGTGACAGTCCGGGGGGGAGACAGTCAGGGGAGAGACAGTCCGGGGAGAGACAGTCCGGGGAAAGACAGTCCGGGGAAGAGTGTCCGGGCAGAGACACGGGGGGAGAGATAGTCCAGGGAGAGACAGTCCGGGGTGAGAGACAGTACGGGGAGAGACAGTCCGGGGAGAGACAGTCCAGTGAGAGACAGTCAGGGAGGAGAGACAGTCCGTGGGAGAGACAGTCCAGGGAGAGACAGTCCGGGGAGAGAGACAGTCCGGGGAGAGAGACAGTCCGGGGGGAAACAGTCCGGGGGGAGATACAGTCTGGGGGGAGACAATCCAGGGGGAGGGACAGTCCGGGGGGAGACAGTCCGGGGAGAGACAGACCGTGGGTAGAGACAGTGCAGGGAGAGAGACAGTCCGGGGAGCGACAGTCCGGGGAGAGACAGTACGTGAAAGACAGTCCGGGGAGAGAGACAGTTCAGGGAGAGCAGTCTGGGGAGAGAGACAATCAGGGGGGAGAGACATTCCCGCGGGAGAGACTGTCCGGGGAGAGAGACAGTCCGGGGGGGAGTGACAGTGAGACAGTCCAGGGAGAGAGACAGTCCGGGGAGCGACAGTCCGGGGAGAGACAGTCCAGGAAAGACACTCAGGTGAGAGAGACAGTCCGGGAGAGACAGTCAGGGGAGAGACAGTCCGGCAAAAGACAGTCCGGGGCGAGAGACAGTCAACGGGGAGACAGTCCGGGGAGAGAGACAGTCAGGGGGGAGAGACAGTACTGGGGGAGGCAGTCCAGGGGGAGAGACAGTCCGGGGAGAGACAGTCCGGGGGGAGGCAGTCCGGGGAGAGAGTAAGTCCGGGGGGAGAGACAATCCGGGGGGAGAGACAGTCCGGGGAGAGACAGTCCGGGGGGAGAGACAGTCCGGTGAGAGACAGTCCAGGGAGAGAGCTTCCGGGGTGAGATAGTCCAGGGAGAGACAGTCCGGGGAGAGACAGTCCGGGGGGAGAGACAGTCCAACGAGAGACAGCCCGGGGAGAGAGACAGTCGGGGGGGGAGAGACAGTCCGGGGAGAGAGACAGTCCGAGGAGAGACAGTCCAGGGGAGACACAGTCCGGGGAGAGAGACAGTCCGGGGAGAGACATTCCAGGGGGAGAGAGACAGACCGGGGGGAGACAGTCCGGGGGGACAGTTAGTCCGGGGAGAGACGGTCCGGGGAGAGACAGTCCGGGGAGAGACAGTCCAGTGAGAGACAGTCCGGGGGGAGAGTCAGTCCGGGGGAGAGACAGTCCGGGGAGATACAGTCCGGGGGGAGAGACAGTCCGGTGAGAGACAGCCCGGGGGGAGACACTCTGGGGGAGAGAGACAGACCGAGGAGAGACATTCCGAGGTGATACAGTCCGGGGGGAGACACAGTCCGGGGGTAGAGACTGTCCGGGGGGTGAGACTGTCCGGGGAGAGACAGTCCGGGGAGAGACAGTCCGGGGAGAGACAGTCCGGGGTGAGAGACAGTCTGGGGAGAGACAGTCCGGGGAGAGACAGTCCGGGGGGAGAGACAATCTGGGGAAAGACAGTCCGGGGAGAGAGACAGTCCGGGAGAGACAGTCCGGGGAGGGACAGTCCGGCAAAAGACAGTCCGGGGCGAGAGACAGTCAAGGGGGAGACAGTCCGGGGGGAGAGACAGTCCGGGGGGAGAGACAGTCCGGGGAGAGACAGTCGGGGGAGAGACAGTCCGGGAAAGACATTCCGGGGAGAGAGACAGTCCAGGGAGAGACAGTCCGGGGAGAGAGACAGTCAGGGGGGAGAGACAGTACTGGGGGAGACAGTCCAGGGGGAGAGACAGTCCGGGGAGAGACAGTCCGGGGGGAGACAGTCCGGGGAGAGAGTTAGTCCGGGGGGAGAGACAGTCTGGGGGGAGAGACAGGCCGGGGAGAGACAGTCTGGGGGGAGAGACAGTCCGGGGAGAGACAGTCCGGGGAGAGACAGTTTGGGGGGGAGACAGTCTGGGGGGAGACTGTCAGGGGGGTGAGACAGTCTGGGGAGAGAGACAGTCTGGGGGGAGACAGACCGGGGGGAGACAGTCCGGGGGGAGACAGTCCGGGGAGAAACAGTCCGGGGAGAGATAGTCCGGGGAGAGACAGACCGGGGGGAGACAGTCCGGGGGGAGACAGTCCGGGGAGAAACAGTCCGGGGAGAGATAGTCCAGGGAGAGACAGTCCGGGGGGACAGTTAGTCCGGTGAGAGACTGTCCGGGGAGAGACATTCCGGGGAGAGACAGTCCAGTGAGAGACAGTCAGGGAGGAGAGACAGTCCGGGGGAGAGACAGTCCAGGGATAGACAGTCCGGGGGGAGAGACAGTGCTGGGGGAGACAGTCCGGGGGCAGAGACTGTCTGGGGGAGAGTCAGTTGGGGGGGTGAAATTCCGGGGAGAGACAGTACGGGGGGAGAGACTGTCCAGGGAGAGACAGTCTGGGAGAGACAGTCCGGGGAGAGACAGTCCCGGGGTAGAGACAGTCCGGGGGCGAGACAATCCGGGGAGATACAGTCCGGGGAGAGACAGTCCAGGGCGAGAGACAGTCCAGAGGGAGACAGTCCGGGGGGAGAGACAGTCCCGGTGGAGAGACAGTCCGGGGAGATACAGTCCGTGGAAAGACAGTCCGGGGCGAGAGACAGAATCAGGGGAGAGAGACAGACCGGGGAGAGAGAGACAGTCTGGGGAGAGAGACAGTCCGGGGGGAAACAGTCCGGGGGGAGAGACAGTCTGGGGGGAGACAATCCAGGGGGAGAGACAGTCCGGGGGGAGACAGTCCTGGGAGAGAGTTAGTCCGGGGGGAGAGACAGTCCGGGGGGAGAGACAGTCCGGGGAGAGACAGTCTGGGGGGAGAGACAGTCCGGGGAGAGACAGTCCGGTGAGGGACAGTCTGGGGGGAGAGACAGTGCGGGGGGAGACAGTCCGGGGCGAGAGACAGTCAAGGGGGAGACAGTCCGGGGGGAGAGACAGTCCGGGGAGTGACAGTCGGGGGAGAGACAGTCCGGGAAAGACAGTCCGGGGAGAGACAGTCTGGGGGGAGAGACAGTCCGGGGAGAGACAGCCCGGGGAGAGACAGTCCGGGGGGAGAGACAGTGCGGGGGGAGACAGTCCGGGGGGAGAGACTGTGGGGGAGAGTCAGTTGGGGGGGTGAAATTCCGGGGAGAGACAGTACGGGGGGAGAGACTGTCCAGGGAGAGACAGTCCGGGAGAGACAGTCCGGGGAGAGACAGTCCCGGGGGAGAGACAGTCCGGGGGGAGAGACAATCCGGGGAGATACAGTCCGGGGAGAGAGACGGTCCGGGGGGGAGACAGTGCAGAGGAGAGAGACATTCCGGGGGGAGACAGTCTGGGGAGAGACAGTGCTGGGGGAGAGACACGTGGGGAGAGACGGTCCAGGGAGAGACAGTCCGGGGAGAGAGACTGTCCAGGGGGAGACAGTCCAGGGGGAGAAGTCCGGGGAGAGACAGTCCGGGGAGAGACAGTTTGGGGGGGAGACAGTCTGGGGGGAGACTGTCAGGTGGGTGAGACAGTGTGGGGAGAGAGACAGTCCGGGGGAAGACAGACCGGGGGGAGACAGTCCGGGGGGAGAGACAGAATCTGGGGAGAGAGACAGACCGGGGAGAGAGAGACAGTCCAGGGAGAGAGAGTCCGGGGGGGAGACAGTCCGGGGAGAGGCAGTCCGGGGAGAGATAGTCCGGGGAGAGACAGTCCGGGGAGAGACAGTCCGGGGAGAGACATTCCGGGGAGTGACAGTCCGGGGGGAGACAGTCCGGGGACAGACAGTCCGGGGACAGACAGTCCGGGGAGAGACAGTCCGGGGAAGAGTGTCCGGGGAGAGACACGGGGGGAGAGATAGTCCAGGGAGAGACAGTCCGGGGAGAGAGACAGTACGGGGAGAGACAGTCCGGGGGGACAGTTAGTCCGGGGAGAGACAGTCCGGGGAGAGACAGTCCGGGGAGAGAGACTGTCCGGAAAGAGACAGTCCGGGGAGAGACAGTCCGGGGAGAGAGAAAGTGCGGGGAGAGAGACAGTCCGGGGAGAGACAGTCCGGGGAGAGACAGTCCGGGGAGAGACAGTCCGGGGAGAGACACACCGGGGAGAGACAGTCCGGGGAGACAGAGAGTCCGGGGAGAGAGACAGTCCGGGGAGAGACAGTCCAAGGAGATAAAGTCCGGGGGGTGCGACAGTCCAGGGGGAGAGACAGTCCCGGGAGAGAGAGAGAGTCCGGGGAGAGATAGTCCGGGGGGGAGAGACAGACGGGGAGTGACAGTACGGGGGAGACAGTCCGGGGAGTGACAGACCGGGGAGAGACAGTCGGGGAGAGACAGTCCGGGGAGAGAGAAGGTCCGGGGGGAGAGACCGTCCGGGGAGAGAGACAGTCCGGGGAGAGACAGTCCGGGGAGAGACATTCCGGGGAGAGACAGTCCGGGGAGAGACAGTCGAGGGAGAGAGACAGTCTGGGGGGAGACAGTCCGGGGAGAGACAGTCCGAGGGGAGACAGTCCAGGGAGAGACAGTCCGGGGAGAGAGACAGACCGGTGAGAGAGACAGTCTGGGGGGAGACAGTCCGGGGAGAGACAGTCCCGAGAGAGACAGTACGGGGAGTGACAGTCACGAGCGAGAAAGTCCGGGGGGAGACAGTCCGGGGAGAGATAGTCCTGGGAGGGACAGTCCAGGGAGAGACAGTCCGGGGGGAGACAGTCCGCGGAGAGACAGTACGGGGGGTGAGAGACATTCCGGTTTGAGACATTCAGGGGAGAGACAGTCGGGGGAGAGACAGTCCGGGGAGAGAGACAGTCTGGGGGGAGACAGTCCGGGGAGAGACAGTCCGGGGTGAGACAGTCCGTGGAGAGACAGTCCGGGGGAGAGACAGTCCTGTGAGAGAGACAGTCCGGGGAGAGAGACAGTCTGGGGGAGACAGTTCGGGGAGAGACAGTCCGGGGGGTGACAGTCCGGGGAGTGTCAGTCCCGTGAGAGACAGTCTGGGGGGAGACAGTCCGGGAGAGACAGTCCGGGGAGAGACAGTCCGGGTGGAGACAGTCCGGGGAGCGAGACAGTCCGGGAGAGACAGTCCGGGGGGAGACAGTCCGGGGAGAGAGACAGTCTGGGGGGAGACAGTCCGGGGAGAGACAGTCCGAGAGAGACAGTCCTGGGAGAGTCAGTCCGGGGAGAGATAGTCCCGGGAGAGACTGTCCGGGGAGAACAGTCCGGGGGGAGACAGTCCGGGGAGAGATACAGTCCGGGGAGATACAGTCCGCGGAGAGACAGTCCGGGGGAAGACAGTCCGGGGAGAGACAGTCCGGGGGGAGACAGTCTGGGGAGAGACAGTCCGGGGAGAGACAGTCTGGGGAGAGAGGCAGTCCGGGGAGAGAGACAGTCTGGGTGGAGACAGTCCGGGGAGAGACAGTCCGTGGGGAGACAGTCCGGGGAGAGAGAGATTCCAAGGAGAGAGTCAGTCTGGGGGGAGACAGTCCGGGGAGTGACAGTCCCGAGAGAGACAGTCCAGGCGTAGACAGTCCGGGGAGAGAGACAGTCCGGGGAGAGAGAATGTCCGGGGAGAGACAGTACGGGGAGAGAGACAGTCCGGGGAGAGAGACAGTCCGGGAAGAGACAGTCAGGGAGAGAGACAGTCTGGGGCGAGACAGTACGGGGAGAGAGACAGTCCGGGGGGAGTCAGTCCAGGGGTGAGACAGTCCGGGGGGAGACAGTACGGGGGGAGAGACAGTCTGGGGGAGAGTCAGTTGGGGGGGTGAAATTCTGGGGAGAGACAGTCGGGGGGGAGAGACAATCCGGGGAGAGACAGTCCGTGGGGAGAGACAGTCCGGGAGAGACAGTCCGGGGGGAGAGACAGACCGGGGAGAGACAGTCCGGGGGAGAGACAGTCTGGGGAGAGGGACAGTCCGGGGAGAGAGACAGTCTGGGTGGAGACAGTCCGGGAGAGACAGTCCGAGGGGAGACAGTCCGGGGAGAGAGACAGTCCAAGGAGAGAGTCAGTCTGGGGGGAGACAGTCCGGGGAGTGACAGTCCCGAGAGAGACAGTCCGGGGGGAGACAGTCCGGGGTGAGACAGTCCGGGGAGAGACAGTCCGGGGAGAGACAGTCTGGGGGGAGACAGTCCGGGGGGAGAGACTGTCCGGGGGGTGAGACAGTCCGGGAAGAGACAGTCCGGGGGAGACAGTCCGGGGAGAGACAGTCCGGGGGGAGAGAAATTCCGGGGGGGGAGAGAAAGTCCCGGGAGGAGACAGTCCGGTGAGAGAGAGACAGTCCGGGGAGAGACAGTCCGGGGGGAGACAGCCCGGGGGTTGAGACAGTCCGAGGAGATACAGTCCATTTGGAGAGACAGTCCGGAGAGAGCCACTCCGGGGAGACAAAGTCCGGGGGGAGACAGTCTGGGGAAGAGAGACAGTCCGAGGAGATACAGTCCGGGGGGAGAGACAGTCCGGGGAGAGACAGTCCGGGGAGAGACAGTCCGGGGAGAGACACACCGGGGAGAGACAGTCCGGGGAGACAGAGAGTCCGGGGAGAGAGACAGTCCGGGGAGAGACAGTCCAAGGAGATAAAGTCCGGGGGGTGCGACAGTCCAGGGGAGAGACAGTCCGGGAGAGAGAGAGAGTCCGGGGAGAGATAGTCCGGGGGGGAGAGACATTCCGGGAGAGACAGTCCGGGGAGAGACAGTCGAGGGAGAGAGACAGTCTGGGGGGAGACAGTCCGGGGGGAGACAGTCCGGGGGAGACAGTCCGGGGAGAGACAGTCCGGGGAGAGAGACAGACGGGGAGAGAGACAGTCTGTGGGGTAGACAGTCCGGGAGAGACAGTCCGGGGAGAGACAGTCCGGGTGGAGACAGTCCGGGGAGAGAGACAGTCTGGGGGAGACAGTCCGGGGAGAGACAGTCCCGAGAGAGACAGCCAGGGAGTGACAGTCACGAGCGAGACAGTCCGGGGGAGACAGTCCGGGGAGAGATAGTCCTGGGAGAGACAGTCCAGGGAGAGACAGTCCAGGGGGAGACAGTCCGCGGAGAGACAGTCCGGGGGGTGAGAGACACTCCGGTTTGAGACATTCAGGGGAGAGACAGTCCGGGGAGAGACAGTCCGGGGAGAGAGACAGTCTGGGGGGAGACAGTCCGGGGAGAGACAGTCCGGGGTGAGACAGTCCGTGGAGAGACAGTCCGGGGAGAGACAGTCCTGTGAGAGAGACAGTCCGGGGAGAGAGACAGTCTGGGGGAGACAGTCCGGGGAGAGACAGTCCGGGGGGTGACAGTCCGTGGAGTGTCAGTCCCGAGAGAGACAGTCCGGGAGGAGACAGTCCGGGGTGAGATAGTCCCGGGAGAGACAGTCTGGGGAGAGACAGTCCGGGGGGAGCCAGTCCCGGGAGAGACAGTCCGGGGGGAGAGACACGTGGGGAGAGACAATCTGGGGAGAGACAGTACGAGGGGAGACACAGAATCTGGGGAGAGAGAAAATCAGGGGAGAGACAGTCCGGGGAGAGACAGTCCGGGGACAGACAGTCCGGGGGGAGACACAGAATCAGGGGAGAGAGACAGACCAGGGAGAGAGACAGTCGGGTGGGAGACAGTCCAGGGGGAGACAGTCCGGAGGAGAGAGACATTCCGGGGGGAGACAGTCCGGGGAGAGACAGTCCGGGGGGAAAGACAGTCAGGGGGCGGAGACAGTCCGGGGGGAGAGACAGTCCGGGGAGAGACAGTCCGGGGAGAGACAGTCCGTGGTGAGACCGTCTGGGGAGAGACAGTCCGGGGGGAGACAGTCCGTGGTGAGACAGTCTGGGGAGAGACAGTCCGGGGAGAGACAGTCGGGGGAAAGAGTGTCCGGGGAGAGACAAGGGGGGAGAGACAGTCGAGGGAGAGACAGTCCGGGGAGAGACAGTCCGGGGAGAGACAGTCCGGGGGGAGAGACAGTCCAGGGAAAGAGACAGTCCGGTGAGAGACAGTCCGCGAAAGACAGTCCGGGGAGAGAGACAGTCCAGGGAGTGACAGTCCGGGGAGAGAGACCGTCAGGGGGGTGAGACAGTCCGGGGAGAGACAGTGCAGGGGAAGAGACTGTCCGGGGAGAGACATTCCGGGGAGAGAGACAGTCCGGGGGAGAGACAGTCCGGGGAGAGAAAGTCCGGGGGAGAGACAGTCCGGGGGGAGAGACTGTCCGGGGGGAGAGACAGTCCGGGGAGAGAGACATTCCGAGGAGAGACAGTCCGGGGAGAGATAGTCCGGGGAGAGACAGTCCGGGGTGAGACAGTTCGGGGAGAGAGACAGTCCAGGGGTGAGACATATCGGGCAGTGACATTCCGGGGAGAGACAGTCTGGGGAGAGAGACAGTCTGTGGGGAGAGAGAGTCCGGGGGGAGACAGTTCAGGTGGAGACAGTCCAGGGGAGAGACAGTCTGTGGGGAGAGACAGTCCGGGTAGAGACAGTCCGGGGAGAGACAGACCGGGGGAGACGGTTTGGGGGGAGACAGTCCGGGAGAGAGACAGTCCGGGGGGAGAGAGAGAGTCCGCGGTGAGACAGTCTGGGGAGAGACAGTCCTGGGAAACAGAGAGAGTCCGGGGAGAGAGAGTCCGGGGTGAGAGAGTCCGGGGAGAGAGACAGTCCCGGGAGAGATAGTCCGGGGAGAGAGACAGTCCGGGGAGAGACAGTCCGGGGGGAGACATTCCCGGGGAGATAGAAAGTCCGGGGAGAGAGAGACAGTCCGGGGAGAGAGACAGTCCGGGGGTAGACAGTCCAAGGAGAGACAGTCTGGGGAGAGACTGTCGGGGAGAGACAGTCCGAGGAGAGAGACAGTCCGGGGAGATAGACAGTCCGGGGAGAGAGACAGTCCGGGGAGAGACAGTCCGGGAGAGACAGTCCGGGGAGAGAGACAGTCTGGGGTGAGACAGTCCCGGGAAGAGAGACAGTCCGGGGAGAGACAGTCCGGGGAGAGAGACAGTCCGGGGAGAGAGACAGTCCGGGAGAGACAGTCCGGGGAGAGAGACAGTCCGGGGAGAGACAGTGCGGGGAGAGAGACAGTCTGGGGAGAGAGACAGTCCAGGAAGAGACAGTCCGGGGAGAGAAACAATCAGGGGAGAGACAGTCTGGGGGGAGAGACATTCCAGGGTGAGACAGTCCGGGGGGAGAGACATTCCGGGGAGAGACATTCCGGAGGGAGAGACAGTCCATTGGGAGAGCCAGTCCGTGGAGAGACAGTCCGGTGGGAGACAGTCCGGGGAGAGACAGTTCGGGGAGAGAGACAGTCCGGGGCAGACAATCTGGGGAGAGACAGTCTGAGGAGAGACAGTCAGGGGGGAGACAGTCCGGGGAGTGACAGACCGGGGAGAGACAGTCCGGGGGGGAGACAGTCCGCGGAGAGAGAGGCAGTCCAGGGAGAGACAGTCCGGGGAGAGACAGCCCGGGGAGAGACAGTCCGAGCAGATACAGTCCGGGGGGGAGACAGTCCGGGGAGAGACAGTACGGGGAGAGACACTCCGGGAAGAGACAGCCCGGGGGGTGACAGTCTGGGGAAGAGAAACAGTCCGAGGAGATACAGTGTGGGGGGAGAGACAGTCCGGGGAGAGACAGTCCGGGGAGAGACAGTCCGGGGAGAGACACTCCGGTGAGAGACAGTCCGGGGAGAGAAAGTCCGGGGAGAGAAACTCCGGGGTGAGACAGTCCGGAGAGAGACAGTCCGTGGAGAGACAGTCCGGGGAGAGACAGTCCGGGGAGAGACAGTCCGGGGGGAGAGACTGTCTGGGGGCGAGACTGTCCGGGGAGACAGACAGTCCGGGGGGAGAGACAGTCCGGGGAGACAGACAGTCCAGGAAGAGAGACAGTCCAGGGAGAGACAGTCCGAGGAGATACAGTCCGGGGGGAGAGAGAGAATCAGGGGAGAGAGACAGACTGGGGAGAGAGAGACAGTCCGGGGAGAGACAGTCCGGGCGGAGAGACAGTCCGAGGAGAGACAGTCAGGGGGGTAAGACAGTCCGGGGAGAGAGACAGTACGGGGAGAGACAGTCCGGGGAGAGACAGTCCGGGGAGAGACAGTCCGGGGGAGACAGTCCAGGGTGAGACAGTCCGGGGAGAGACAGTCCAGCGAGAGACAGACCGGGGAGAGACAGTCCAGGGAGCGAGACAGTCCAGGGAGAGAGAAAGTCCGTGGAGAGAGACAGTCCAGGGAGAGACAGTCCGGGGAGAGAGACAGTCCGGGGAGAGGCAGTCCGGGGAGAGAGACAGTCCGGGGGGAGACAGTCCGGGGGGAGAGACAGTCTGGGGGGTGACAATCCGGGGGGAGATAAAGTCCGGGGAGAAACAGTCCGTGGGGAGAGACAGACCGGGGAGAGACATTCCGGGGAGCAAGAAAGTCCGGGGAGAGAGACAGTCCGGAGAGAGACAGTCCGGGGAGAGACAGTCCGCGGAGAGAGACAGTCCTGGGGGAGGCAGTCCGGAGAGAGACAGTCCGGTGGGGAGAGACAGTGCGGAGAGAGACAGTGCGGGGAGAGACAGTCCGGGGAGAGACAGTCCGGGGAGAGATAGTCCGGGGAGAGAGACAGTCCAGGGAGAGACAGTCCGGGGAGAGACAGTCCGGGTAGAGACAGTCCGGGGAGAGAAAGTCCGGGGAGAGACAGTCCAGGGAGAGAGACAGTCCGGGCGGAGACACAGTCCGGGGGAGAGACATTCCGGGGAGATACAGTCCATGGGGAGAGACAGTCTGGGGAGAGACAGTCCGGGGTGAGACAGTCTGGGGGAGAGAGATAGCCCGGGGAGTGACAGTCTGGGGAGAGACAGTCCGTGGAGAATCAGTCCGGGGAGAGAGACAGTCCGGGGGGGGAGACAGTCCGGGGAGAGAGAGACAGTCCAGGGAGAGACAGTCCGGGGAGAGACAGCCCGGGGAGAGACAGTCCGAAGGAGATACAGTCCGTGGGGAGAGACAGTCCGGGGAGAGACAGTACGGGGAGAGACACTCCGGGAAGAGACAGCCCGGGGGGTGACAGTCTGGGGAAGAGAGACAGTCCGAGGAGATACAGTGTGGGGGGAGAGACAGTCCGGGGAGAGACAGTCCGGGGAAAGACAGTCCGGGGAGAGACACTCCGGTGAGAGACAGTCCGGGGAGAGACAGTCCGGGGAGAGAAACTCCGGGGTGAGACAGTCCGGGGAGAGACAGTCCGGAGGGAGAGACAGTCCGGGGAGAGACAGTCTGGGGAGAGACAGTCCGGGGGGAGAACAGTCCGGGGAGACAGACAGTCCGGGGAGAGAGACAGTCCAGGGAGAGACAGTCCGAGGAGCTACAGTCCGGGGGGAGAGAGAGAACCAGGGGAGAGAGACAGACTGGGGAGAGAGGGACAGTCCGGGGAGAGACAGTCCGTGCGGAGAGACAGCCGAGGAGAGACAGTCAGGGGGGTGAGACAGTCTGGGGAGAGAGACAGTCCGGGGAGAGACAGTCCGGGGAGAGACAGGGCGGGGAGAGACAGTCCGGGGGGAGACAGTCCGGGGTGAGACAGTCCGGGGAGAGACAGTCCGGGGAGAGACAGTCAGGGGAAAGAGTGTCCAGGGAGAGAAAAGGGGGGAGAGGCAGTCCAGAGAGAGACAGTCCGGGGAGAGACAGTGCGGGGGGAGAGACAGTCGGAAGAGAGACAGCCCGGGGAGAGACAGTCCTGGGGGAGACAGTCCGGGGGGAGAGAAAGTCCGGGGAGAGAGACAGTCTCCGGTGAGGGAGACAGTCCGGGGGGAGAGACAGTCCATTGAGAGAGAGTCCGGGGAGAGACAGTCCGGGGAGAGACAGTCCGGGTGGACAGACAGTCCGGGGGGTGAGTCAGTCCGGCGAGAGACAGTCTGGGGAGAGAGAGTCCGGGGTGAGACAGTCCGGGGAGAGAGACAGTCCGGGGAGAGACAGTCCGGGGGGAGACATTCCTGGGGGGAGAGAAAGTCCGAAGAGAGAGAGACAGTCCGGGGAGAGACAGTCCGCGGAGAGAGACAGTCCTGGGGGAGGCAGTCCGGAGAGAGACAGTCCGGTGGGGAGAGACAGTGCGGGGAGAGACAGTGCGGGGAGAGACAGTCCGGGGAGAGACAGTCCGGGGAGAGATAGTCCGGGGAGAGAGACAGTCCAGGGAGAGACAGTCCGGGGAGAGACAGTCCGGGTAGAGACAGTCCGGGGAGAGAAAGTCCGGGGAGAGACAGTCCGTGGAGAGAGACAGTCCGGGCGGAGAGACAGTCCGGGGGGAGAGACATTCCGGGGAGATACAGTCCATGGGGAGAGACAGTCTGGGGAGAGACAGTCCGGGGTGAGACAGTCTGGGGGAGAGAGATAGCCCGGGGAGTGACAGTCTGGGGAGAGACAGTCCGTGGAGAATCAGTCCGGGGAGAGAGACAGTCCGGGGCAGACAATCCGGGGAGAGACAGTCTGGGGGAGAGAGACAGTCCGGGGAGAGACAGTCAGGGGGGAGACAGTCCGGGGAGTGACAGTCCGGGGAGAGACAGTCCGGGGGGGGGAGACAGTCCGGGGAGAGAGAGACAGTCCAGGGAGAGACAGTCTGGGGAGAGACAGCCCGGGGAGAGACAGTCCGAAGGAGATACAGTCCGTGGGGAGAGACAGTCCGGGGAGAGACAGTACGGGGAGAGACACTCCGGGAAGAGACAGCCCAGGGGGTGACAGTCTGGGGAAGAGAGACAGTCCGAGGAGATACAGTGTGGGGGGCGAGACAGTCCGGGGAGAGACAGTCCGGGGAAAGACAGTCCGGGGTGAGACACTCCGGTGAGAGACAGTCCGGGGAGAGACAGTCCGGGGAGAGAAACTCCGGGGTGAGACAGTCCGGGGAGAGACAGTCCGGAGGAGAGACAGTCCGGGGAGAGACAGTCTCTCTCCCCGGGGCTCCCGGGGAGAAAAGTCCGGGGAGACAGACAGTCCGGGGAGAGAGACAGTCCAGGGAGAGACAGTCCGAGGAGCTACAGTCCGGGGGGAGAGAGAGAATCAGGGGAGAGAGACAGACTGGGGAGAGAGGGACAGTCCGGGGAGAGACAGTCCGTGCGGAGAGACAGCCGAGGAGAGACAGTCAGGGGGGTGAGACAGTCTGCGGAGAGAGACAGTCCGGGGAGAGACAGTCCGGGGAGAGACAGTGAGGGGAGAGACAGTCCGGGGGGAGACAGTCCGGGGTGAGACAGTCCGGGGAGAGACAGTCCGGGGAGAGACAGTCAGGGGAAAGAGTGTCCAGGGAGAGAAAAGGGGGGAGAGGCAGTCCAGGGAGAGACAGTCCGGGGAGAGACAGTCCGGAGAGAGACAGTCTGGGGAGAGACAGTCCGGGGGGAGAGTCAGTCTTGGGAGAGAGACAGTCCGGGGAGAGACATTCCGCGAAAGACAGTCCGGGGAGAGAGACAGTCCTGGGAGAGACAGTCCGGGGAGAGAGACAGTCCGGTGGGGTGAGACAGTCCGGGGAGAGAAAGTCCGGGGGGAGAGACAGATCGGCGGGAGCGACTGTCCGGGGTGAGAGACAGTCCAGGGAGAGAGACAGTCCGTGGAGAGACAGTCCGGGGAGAGATAGTCGGGGGAGAGAATGTCCGGGGGGAGACAGTCCGGGGAGAGACAGTCCGGGGGGACAGACAGTCCGGGGAGAGAGTGAGTCCAAGGAGAGACAGTCCGGGGAGAGAGACAGTTCGGGGAGATACAGTCCGGGGAGAGATAGTCCGGGGAGAGACAGTCCGGGGAGAGACAGTCCGGAGGGAGAGACAGTCGGGGGGAGTGAGACAGTCCTGGGAGAGAGACAGTACTGGGGGAGACAGTCCGTGGGTGAGACAGTCCGGGGAGAGAGACAGTCCGGGGGGAGGCAGTCCGAAGAGAGACAGTCCGGTGGGGAGAGACAGTCCGGGGAGAGACAGTCCGGGGAGAGACAGTGCGGGGAGAGACAGTCCGGGGGGAGACAGTCCGGGGTGAGACAGTCCGGGGAGAGACAGTCCGGGGAGAGACAGTTCGGGGAAAGAGTGTCCAGGGAGAGAAAAGGGGGGAGAGACAGTCCAGGGAGAGACAGTCCGGGGAGAGACAGTGCGGGGGGAGAGAAAGTCCGAAGAGAGACAGCCCGGGGAGAGACAGTCCTGGGGGAGACAGTCCGGGGGGAGAGAAAGTCCGGGGAGAGAGACAGTCTCCGGGGAGGGAGACAGTCCGGGGGGAGAGACAGTCCGTTGAGAGAGAGTCCGGGGAGAGCCAGTCCGGGGAGAGACAGTACGGGGGGACAGACAGTCCGGGGGGTGAGTCAGTCCGGCGAGAGACAGTCTGGGGAGAGAGAGTCCGGGGTGAGACAGTCCGGGGAGAGAGACAGTCCGGGGAGAGACAGTCCGGGGGGAGACATTCCCGGGGGGAGAGAAAGTCCGAAGAGAGAGAGACAGTCCAGGGAGAGAGACAGTCCGGGGGGAGAGACAGTCCGGGGGGAGAGACAGTCCGGGAGAGACAGTCCGGGGGGACAGACAGTCCGGGGGTTGAGTCAGTCCGGCGAGAGACAGTCTGGGGAGAGAGAGTCCGGGGTGAGACAGTCCGGGGAGAGAGACAGTCCGGGAAGAGACAGTCCGGGGGGAGACATTCCCGGGGGGAGAGAACGTCCGAAGAGAGAGAGACAGTCCGGGGAGAGAAACAGTCCGGGGGGAGTGACAGTCCGGGGGGAGAGACAGTCCGGGGGGAGAGACAGTCCGGGGGTAGACAGTCCGAGGAGAGGCAGGCTGGGGAGAGACAATCCGTGGAGAGAGACAGTCCGGGGAGAGACAGCCCAGGGAGAGACAGTCCGGGGAGAGACAGTCCTGGGCGAGATAGTCCGTGGAGAGAGACAGTCCGTGGAGAGACAGTCCAGGGAGAGAATGTCCGGGCAGAGACAGTCCGGGGAGAGACAGTGCGGGGAGAGACAGTCCGAGGAGAGATAGTCAGTGGAGAGAGACAGTCCAGGGAGAGACAGTCCGGGGAGAGACAGTCCGGGTAGATACAGTCCGGGGAGAGACAGTGCGGGGAGAGACAGTGCGGGGGGAGACAGTCCGGGGTGAGACAGTCCGGGGAGAGAAATTCCGGGGAGAGACAGTTCGGGGAAAGAGTGTCCAGGGAGAGAAAAGGGGGGAGAGACAGTCCAGGGAGAGACAGTCCAAGGAGAGATTGTGCGGGGGGAGAGAAAGTCCGGGGAGAGAGACAGTCTCCGGGGAGGGAGACAGTCCGGGGAGAGAGACAGTCCGTTGAGAGAGAGTCCGGGGAGAGACTGTCCGGGGAGAGACAGTCCGTGGGGACAGACAGTCCGCGGGGTGAGTCAGTCCGGCGAGAGACAGTCTGGGGAGAGAGAGTCCGGGGTGAGACAGTCCGGGGAGAGACAGTCCGGGGGGAGACATTCCCGGGGGGAGAGAAAGTCCGAAGAGAGAGAGACAGTCCGGGGAGAGAGACAGTCCGGGGGGAGAGACAGTCCGGGGGGAGAGACAGTCCGGGAGAGACAGTCCGGGGGGACAGACAATCCGGGGGGTGAGTCAGTCCGGCGAGAGACAGTCTGGGGAGAGAGAGTCCGGGGTGAGACAGTCCGGGGAGAGAGACAGTCCGGGGAGAGACAGTCCGGGGGGAGACATTCCCGGGGGGAGAGAACGTCCGAAGAGAGAGAGACAGTCCGGGGAGAGAGACAGTCCGGGGGGAGAGACAGTCCGGGGGGAGAGACAGTCCGGGGGGAGAGACAGTCCGGGGGTAGACAGTCCGAGGAGAGACAGGCTGGGGAGAGACTGTCCGGGGAGAGACAGTCCGGGGGTGAGACAGTCTGGGGGGAGACAATCCGGGGGGAGAGACAGTCCGGGGAGAGAAAGACAGGGAGAGAGAGTATGGGGAGAGACAGTCCGGGGAGAGTGACAGCCCGGGAGAGACAGTCCGTGGAGAGAGACAGTCCGTGGAGAGACAGTCCAGGGAGAGACAGTCCGGGGAGAGACAGTCCGGGGAGAGAGACAGTCCGGGGGGAGAGACAGTCCGGGGAGAGAGACAGTCCGTGGAGAGAGACAGCCCGGGAGAGACAGTCCGTGGAGAGAGACAGTCCGGGGAGAACAGCCCAGGGAGAGACAGTCCGGGGAGAGACAGTCCGGGGCGAGATAGTCCGGGGGGAGAGACAGTCCGGGGGGAGAGACAGTCCGGGGGGAGAGACAGTCCGGGGGCAGACAGTCCGAGGAGAGACAGGCTGGGGAGAGACTGTCAGGGGAGAGACAGTCCGGGGGGAGAGACAGTCCGGGGGGACAGACAGTCCGGGGAGAGAGAGAGTCCAAGGAGAGACAGTCCGGGGAGAGATAGACCGGGGAGAGAGACAGTTCGGGGAGATACAGTCCGGGGAGAGATAGTCCGGGGAGAGACAGCCCAAGGAGAGACAGTCCGGGGAGAGACAGTCCGGGGCGAGATAGTCCGGGGGGAGAGACAGTCCGGGGGGAGAGACAGTCCGGGGGGAGAGACAGTCCGGGGGTAGACAGTCCGAGGAGAGACAGGCTGGGGAGAGACTGTCCGGGGAGAGACAGTCCGGGGAGAGACAGTACGGGGAGAGACAGTCCGGGGAGAGACAGTCCGGGGGGAGAGACAGTCCGGGGGGAGATACAGTCTGGGGAGATACAGTTCGGGGAGAGACAGTCCGGGGAGAGAGACAGTCCGGGGTGAGACAGTCCGGGGGGAGACATTCCCGGGGGGAGAGAAAGTCCGAAGAGAGAGAGACAGTCCAGGGAGAGAGACAGTCCGGGGGGAGAGACAGTCCGGGGGGAGAGACAGTCCGGGAGAGACAGTCCGGGGGGACAGACAGTCCGGGGGTTGAGTCAGTCCGGCGAGAGACAGTCTGGGGAGAGAGAGTCCGGGGTGAGACAGTCCGGGGAGAGAGACAGTCCGGGGAGAGACAGTCCGGGGGGAGACATTCCCGGGGGGAGAGAACGTCCGAAGAGAGAGAGACAGTCCGGGGAGAGAGACAGTCCGGGGGGAGTGACAGTCCGGGGGGAGAGACAGTCCGGGGGGAGAGACAGTCCGGGGGTAGACAGTCCGAGGAGAGGCAGGCTGGGGAGAGACAATCCGTGGAGAGAGACAGTCCGGGGAGAGACAGCCCAGGGAGAGACAGTCCGGGGAGAGACAGTCCTGGGCGAGATAGTCCGGGGGGAGAGACAGTCCGGGGGGAGAGACAGTCCGGGGGGAGAGACAGTCCGGGGGTAGACAGTCCGAGGAGAGACAGGCTGGGGAGAGACTGTCCGGGGAGAGACAGTCCGGGGGGAGAGACAGTCTGCGGGGAGACAATCCGGGGGGAGAGACAGTCCGGGGAGAGACAGACAGGGAGAGAGAGTATGGGGAGAGACTGTCCGGGGAGAGAGACAGCCCGGGATAGACAGTCCGTGGAGAGAGACAGTCCGTGGAGAGACAGTCCAGGGAGAGACAGTCCGGGCAGAGACAGTCCGGGGAGAGACAGTGCGGGGAGAGACAGTCCGAGGAGAGATAGTCAGTGGAGAGAGACAGTCCAGGGAGAGACAGTCCGGGGAGAGACAGTCCGGGTAGATACAGTCCGGGGAGAGACAGTGCGGGGAGAGACAGTGCGGGGGGAGACATTCCGGGGTGAGACAGTCCGGGGAGAGAAATTCCGGGGAGAGACAGTTCGGGGAAAGAGTGTCCAGGGAGAGAAAAGGGGGGAGAGACAGTCCAGGGAGAGACAGTCCAGGGAGAGACAGTGCGGGGGGAGAGACAGTCCGAAGAGAGACAGCCCGGGGAGAGACAGTCCTGGGGGAGACAGTCCGGGGGAGAGAAAGTCCGGGGAGAGAGACAGTCTCCGGGGAGGGAGACAGTCCGGGGAGAGAGACAGTCCGTTGAGAGAGAGTCCGGGGAGAGACTGTCCGGGGAGAGACAATCCGTGGGGACAGACAGTCCGGGGGGTGAGTCAGTCCGGCGAGAGACAGTCTGGGGAGAGAGAGTCCGGGGTGAGACAGTCCGGCGAGAGAGACAGTCCGGGGAGAGGCAGTCCGGGGGGAGACATTCCCGGGGGGAGAGAAAGTCCGAAGAGAGAGAGACAGTCCGGGGAGAGAGACAGTCCGGGGGGAGAGACAGTCCGGGGGGAGAGACAGTCCGGCAGAGACAGTCCGGGGGGACAGACAATCCGGGGGGTGAGTCAGTCCGGCGAGAGACAGTCTGGGGAGAGAGAGTCCGGGGTGAGACAGTCTGGGGAGAGAGACAGTCCGGGGAGAGACAGTCCGGGGGGAGACATTCCCGGGGGGAGAGAACTTCCGAAGAGAGAGAGACAGTCTGGGGAGAGAGACAGTCCGGGGGGAGAGACAGTCAGGGGGTAGACAGTCCGAGGAGAGACAGGCTGGGGAGAGACTGTCCGGGGAGAGACAGTCCGGGGGGAGAGACAGTCTGGGGGGAGACAATCCGGGGGGAGAGACAGTCCGGGGAGAGACAGACAGGGAGAGAGAGTATGGGGAGAGACAGTCCGGGGAGAGAGACAGCCCGGCATAGATAGTCCGTGGAGAGTGACAGTCCGTGGAGAGACAGTCCAGGGAGAGACAGTCCGGGCAGAGACAGTCCGGGGAGAGACAGTGCGGGGAGAGACAGTCTGGGGAGAGATAGTCAGTGGAGAGAGACAGTCCAGGGAGAGACAGTCCGGGGAGAGACAGTCCGGGTAGATACAGTCCGGGGAGAGACAGTGCGGGGAGAGACAGTGCGGGGGGAGACATTCCGGGGTGAGACAGTCCGGGGAGAGAAATTCCGGGGAGAGACAGTTCGGGGAAAGAGTGTCCAGGGAGAGAAAAGGGGGGAGAGACAGTCCAGGGAGAGACAGTCCAGGGAGAGACAGTGCGGGGGGAGAGACAGTCCGAAGAGAGACAGCCCGGGGAGAGACAGTCCTGGGGGAGACAGTCCGGGGGGAGAGAAAGTCCGGGGAGAGAGACAGTCTCCGGGGAAGGAGACAGTCCGGGGAGAGAGACAGTCCGTTGAGAGAGAGTCCGGGGAGAGACTGTCCGGGGAGAGACAATCCGTGGGGACAGACAGTCCGGGGGGTGAGTCAGTCCGGCGAGAGACAGTCTGGGGAGAGAGAGTCCGGGGTGAGACAGTCCGGGGAGAGAGACAGTCCGGGGAGAGGCAGTCCGGGGGGAGACATTCCCGGGGGGAGAGAAAGTCCGAAGAGAGAGAGACAGTCCGGGGAGAGAGACAGTCCGGGGGGAGAGACAGTCCGGGGGGAGAGACAGTCCGGCAGAGACAGTCCGGGGGGACAGACAATCCGGGGGGTGAGTCAGTCCGGCGAGAGACAGTCTGGGGAGAGAGAGTCCGGGGTGAGACAGTCTGGGGAGAGAGACAGTCCGGGGAGAGACAGTCCGGGGGGAGACATTCCCGGGGGGAGAGAACTTCCGAAGAGAGAGAGACAGTCTGGGGAGAGAGACAGTCCGGGGGGAGAGACAGTCAGGGGGTAGACAGTCCGAGGAGAGACAGGCTGGGGAGAGACTGTCCGGGGAGAGACAGTCCGGGGGGAGACAATCCGGGGGGAGAGACAGTCCGGGGAGAGACAGACAGGGAGAGAGAGTATGGGGAGAGACAGTCCGGGGAGAGAGACAGCCCGGGATAGATAGTCCGTGGAGAGTGACAGTCCGTGGAGAGACAGTCCAGGGAGAGACAGTCCGGGCAGAGACAGTCCGGGGAGAGACAGTGCGGGGAGAGACAGTCTGGGGAGAGATAGTCAGTGGAGAGAGACAGTCCAGGGAGAGACAGTCCGGGGAGAGACAGTCCGGGTAGATACAGTCCGGGGAGAGACAGTGCGGGGAGAGACAGTCCGGGGGGAGACAGTCCGGGGTGAGACAGTCCGGGGAGAGACAGTCCGGAGAGAGACAGTTCGGGGAAAGTGTGTCCAGGGAGAGAAAAGGGGGGAGAGACAGTCCAGGGAGAGACAGTCCAGGGAGAGACAGTGCGGGGGGAGAGACAGTCCGAAGAGAGACAGCCCGGAGAGAGACAGTGCTGGGGGAGACAGTCCGGGGGGAGAGGAAGTC
>NW_027599031.1:0-32652 GCF_964194155.1 Cetorhinus maximus | reverse complement strand
TGAGGGACAGAGAGAGAGAGACAGAGAGAGGGAGTGTGACAGAGACAGTGAGGGACAGACAGAGAGAGAGAGAGAGAGGGAGTGTGACAGAGACAGTGAGGGACAGACAAAGAGAGGACGGAGAGAGGGAGTGGGACAGAGAGAGAGAGAGAGTGAGAGAGGGACAGACAAAGAGAGGGACGGAGAGAGGGACTGGGACAAAGAGAGAGAGAGAGAGAGGGAGAGGGACAGACAAAGAGAGGACAGAGAGAGAGAGTGTGACAAAGAGAGAGAGAGAGAGAGAGAGGGACAGACAAAGAGAGACGGAGAGAGAGAGTGTGACAGAGAGAGAGAGAGAGAGAGAGAGGGACAGGTGCAGTGCTTGGCAACACGGCCAGCAGCAGGTGAAAGCTGTCAAGGTCCACCTGTCGTGTTACTAAACCCTCAGCATCCTTCCATACCTCCCTCCCTCCGTCTGTCTCTCTCTCTCTCTCTCTCTCCCCCTTTCCCTCCCCTGCTCGCTCCCCACCTCCCTCCACCCCTCTGCCTTCCCTCCCCGCCCCCCCTCCTTCTCTCCCTCTCTCCCTCCCTCTCTCTCTCCCTCCTTCTCTCTCTCTCTCTCTTTCCCTCCCTCCACTCGATCTCATTACAGAGACATGCCCTGCAGATGGCCTGGCGCAGCTGAAGGATGTCAATTGTCTTTGGCCGGGGTGTGGGGTTTGCGGAGGGAGGGAGGGAGGAGAGGAGTTGGGGAAGGGAGAGAGAGAAAGAGAGAGAGAGAGAGAGAGAGAGGGGGGGATGGGAGAGGGGATGTGTGTGTGTGTGTGTGTGTGGGCTCTGGAATGTGAAGTGTTTGACACTTGGGATAATGATATTCTTGGGATAGCTTCTCTGGGTGACCTTGAGAATCCTTCGAGGGAGGGAGACGGAGAGCGACAGGAGTGTCCCGGCAAGGGGGGAGAGGGAGGAGGCGGGAGGGGAGGGGAGGGGAGGGGAGGGGAGGGGAGGGGAGGGGGGGGGTCTATCCATTCCTGAACAATGACAGCAACGTCCCATCCTCGATATCCTTAAAAATAAATTCGGCCCCAAATTTGGAAGGGTCAGGGCGGCGGGGGATTTATAAAAGACGGAGAGGATTCCTCTACACCTCACACTGTTGGGCTGGCTATTGGGATCGCACCGTCTCTCTCTCTCTCTCTCTCTCTCTGTGTCTCACTCTCTCTCTCTCTCTCTATCGATTCCTCTCTCCTCCCTCCCGCCCGCTTCATCGGCGAGTCTGTGTTCCAGGTAAAGCAAAAACCCCCAGCTCGTTCCCCATCTCCAAATCGTGTAGTCTTACACCTCTCTTCTGTTCAATTCCTGTTTCTCTCCCTCTCTCTCTCTCCCTCCCTGTCTCTCTCTCTCTTTGTCCCATCCTGTCTCAGTCTCTCGCTCTCTCCCTGCTCTATCTCTGCCTCTCTCTCTCTATCTCTCCATCCCTATCTCCCCCTCTCTCTCTCTCTCTCTCTGTCCCATCCTGTCTCAGTCTCTCTCTCTCTCGCTATCTGTCTGTTCCTGCTTCTCTCTCCCTGCTCTATCTCTGCCTCTATCTCTCTCTCCCTCCCTATCTGTCACTCTCTCACTCCCTCCATCCCTCCCTGTCTCTCTCTCTCTCTGTCCCATCCTGTCTCAGTCTCTCTCTCTCTCGCTATCTGTCTGTTCCTGCTTCTCTCTCCCTGCTCTATCTCTGCCTCTATCTCTCTCTCCCTCCCTATCTGTCTCTCTCTCACTCCCTCCATCCCTCCCTGTCTCTCTCTCTCTCTGTCCCATCCTGTCTCAGTCCCTCTCTCTCTCTCGCTATCTGTCTGTCTCTGCCTCCCTCCCTCCCAATCTCTCTTTCTCTGTCTCTCTCTCTCCCTCCATCCCTGTCTCTCTCTCTCTCCCATCCTGTCTCAGTCCCTCTCTCTCTCTCTCACTATCTGTCTGTCTCTGCCTCCCTCCCTCCCAATCTCTCTTTCTCTGTCTCTCTCTCTCCCTCCATCCATGTCTCTCTCTCTCTCTGTCCCATCCTGTCTTAGTCTGTCTCGCTCTCTCTCTCTCTGTCTGTCCCATCCTGTCTCAGTCTGTCTCTGTCTCTCTCTCTCTCTCTCACACTGTCTGTTTCTGCCTCTCTCTCCCTGCTCTATCTCTGTCTCTCTCTCTCTCTCTCTCTCCCTTCCTCCCTCCCTATCTCTCTCTCTGTCTCTCTCTCTCTGTCGTACCCGGTCTCAGTCTGTCTCTCTCTCTCTCTCTCTCACACACTATCTGTCTGTTTCTGCCTCTATCTCCCTGCTCTTTGCCTCTGTCTCTGTCTCTCTTGCTGACTTTCTTCATTCCCCTTTCTATCTCGCTTTCCCTCACCCCATCCTGTCTCACTTTCTCTCTCTCTCACTGTCTCTCTGCCTCTTTCTCTCTCTGACTCTCTCTCTTTCCTTCTCCCTATCTCTCTTGCCCTGTCTCTCCCTCTCAGTGCCCCACTCCCTCTCTGTCTCTCTCTGTCTTCCTCGCTCTATCCCTCTATCTATATCTCTCTGTCCCTCTCTCTCTCTATCTCCCTGTCCTTCACTCTCTCTCTGTCTCTTGCTCACTGTCTCATTCTCTCTCTCTCTCTCTCTCTGCCTCTCTCCATCTCTCTCTCTCTCTCACTGCATCACTGTCTCTCTCTCTCTCTCTCCCTCTGTCTGCCTCTCTCTCGCTCTCTCTCTCTATCTGTCTCTCTCTCTCTCTCTCCCTCTGTCTGCCTCTCTCTCGCTCTCTCTCTCTCTATCTGTCTCTCTCTCTCTCTCTCCCTCTGTCTGCCTCTCTCTCGCTCTCTCTCTCTCTATCTGTCTCTCTCTCTCTCTCTCCCTCTGTCTGCCTCTCTCTTGCTCTCTCTCTCTCTCTCTCTATCTGTCTCTCTCTCTCTCGCCCTCTGTCTGCCTCTCTCTCTCTCTCTATCTGTCTCTCTTTCACTGGGTCCCAACTGAGGAGAGAGAAACATTAAAAGCCTGGATTGTGATCCACTGTAAACCATTAACATACGATCAACATGAGAGGGAATCTCTCCCTGTGCAGTGACCATCCGAACTAACTCATTCCTGTCTCTCTCTCTCTCTCACACAGATCCAATCCACCCTGATCGATCATCCAGTCCTCTTCATTGTCACTGATCACACTAAAGGTAAGAGAATTGTCTCTATCTAACCCCGTGTTGTACCTGTCCTGGGAGTGTTTGATGGGGACAGTGTAGAGGGAGCTTTACTCTGTATCTAACCCCGTGCTGTACCTGTCCTGGGAGTGTTTGATGGGGACAGTGTAGAGGGGGCTTTACTCTGTATCTAACCCCGTGCTGTACCTGTCCTGGGAGTGTTTGATGGGGACGGTGTAGAGGGAGCTTTACTCTGTATCTAACCCCGTGCTGTACCTGTCCTGGGAATGTTTGATGGGGACAGTGTAGAGGGAGCTTTACTCAGTATCTAACCCCGTGCTGTACCTGTCCTGGGAATGTTTGATGGGGACAGTGTAGAGGGAGCTTTACTCTGTATCTAACCCCATGCTGTACCTGTCCTGGGAGTGTTTGATGGGGACAGTGTAGAGGGAGCTTTACTCTGTATCTAACCCTGTGCTGTACCTGTCCTGGGAGTGTTTGATGGGGACGGTGTAGAGGGAGCTTTACTCTGTATCTAACCCCGTGCTGTACCTGCCTTGGGAGTGTTTGATGGGGACGGTGTAGAGGGAGCTTTACTCTGTATCTAACCCCGTGCTGTACCTGTCCTGGGAGTGTTTGATGGGGACAGTGTAAAGGGAGCTTTACTCTGTATCTAACCCCGTGCTGTACCTGTCCTGGGAGTGTTTGATGTTGACGGTGTAGAGGGAGCTTTACTCTGTATCTAACCCCGTGCTGTACCTGTCCTGGGAGTGTTTGATGGGGACAGTGTAAAGGGAGCTTTACTCTGTATCTAACCCCGTGCTGTACCTGTCCTGGGAGTGTTCGATGGGGACAGTGTAGAGGGAGCTTTACTCTGTATCTAACCCCGTGCTGTACCTGTCCTGGGAGTGTTTGATGGGGACAGTGTAGAGGGAGCTTTACTCTGTATTTAACCCCGTGCTGTACCTGTCCTGGGAGTGTTTGATGGGGACAGTGTAGAGGGAGCTTTACTCTGTATCTAACCCTGTGCTGTACCTGTCCTGGGAGTGTTTGATGGGGACAGTGTAGAGGGAGATTTACTCTGTATCTAACCCCGTGCTGTACCTGTCCTGGGAGTGTTTGATGGGGACAGTGTAGAGGGAGCTTTACTCTGTATCTAACCCTGTGCTGTACCTGTCCTGGGAGTGTTTGATGGGGACAGTGTAGAGGGAGCTTTACTCTGTATCTAACCCCGTGCTGTACCTGTCCTGGGAGTGTTTGATGGGGACAGTGTAGAGGGAGCTTTACTCTGTATCTAACCCTGTGCTGTACCTGTCCTGGGAGTGTTTGATGGGGACAGAGCTGATGTTATAATCGCAGTGTCTCGCTTTCAGATTAGACAATGGCTGATGCTCTGATGGCTGAGTTTGGGAGTGCTGCGAGCTTCCTAAGGAAGTCGGATAAGGAGCGATTACAGGCTCAGACTGTCCCCTTCGATTTGAAGAAGGACATCTTCGTTCCTGACACAGTGGAGGAGTTCGTTAAGGCAAAGATCACCAGCAGAGACGGAGGCAAGATCACCGCAGAGACTGAAAATGGAAAGGTGTGTGTGTGTGTGAGACTGTGTCTGTGTGTGTGTGTCTGTGTGTGTGTGTGTGTGAGACTGTGTCTGTGTGTGTGTGTGTGTTTGTGTGTGTGTGTGTGTGTTTGTGTGAGTGTGTGTTTGTGTGAGTGTGTGTGTGTGTGTGTCTGTGTGTGTGTGAGTGTGTGTGTGTTTGTGTGAGTCTGTGTGTGAGTCTGTGTGTGTGTGTGTGAGTCTGTGTGTGTGTGTGTGTGTGAGTCTGTGTGTGTGTCTGTGAGTGTGTGTGTGTGTGTGTGAGTGTGTGTTTGTGTGTGTGTGTGTGTGAGTCTGTGTGAGTCTGTGTGTGTGTGTGTGAGAGTCTGTGTGTGTGTGTGTTTGTGTGTGTGTGTGAGTGTGTGTGTGTGAGTCTGTGTGTGTCTGTGTGTGGGTCTGTGTGTGTGTCTGTGTGAGTGTGTGTGTGGGTCTGTGTGTGTGTGTGTGTGAGTGTGTGTGTGTGTGAGTGTGTGTGTGTCTGTGTGTGTGTGTTTCTGTGTGAGTGTGTGTGTGTGGGTCTGTGTGTGTGTGTGTGTGTGAGTGTGAGTGTGTGTGTGTGCGTGTGTGAGTGTGTGTGTGAGTCTGTATGTGTCTGTGTGTGTGTGGGTCTGTGTGTGTGTGTGTGTGTGTGTGTGAGTGTGTGTGTGTGGGTCTGTGTGTGCGCGTGTGTGATAATCTCTCTCTCTCTCTCTCTCTCACTCTCTAACACTAACCATTGTCTTGCTGCCCCCAGACTGTGGTGGTGAAGGAAGACAGCATCCTCAATCAGAACCCTCCGAAGTTCGATAAGATCGAGGACATGGCCATGTTGACCTTTCTGCATGAACCAGCTGTCCTCTACAACCTGAAAGAGCGCTACGCTGCCTGGATGATCTACGTGAGTTTGTAATGCTAATCGTCCACCTCCCCCCTCGCCACTCTCTCCATTTCCCCTTCTCTCCTTCCTCCATCTCTCCATCCTCCCTCCACCTTCCCGCCATCCATCTCTCTTCCACATCTCCCTTCTCCCTCCCTCCTTCCCAATAACTCCATCTTCTCTCTCTCCCCACTGTCTCTCTCTCTCTCTCTGTCTCTCTCCCTCTGTCTCTCCCTCTGTCTCTGTCTCTCTCTCTCTCCTTGTCTCTCTCTCTGTCTGTCTCTCCCTCTCTGTCTCTCCCTTGTTCTCTCTCTCTCCCCACTGTCTCTCTCTCTGTCTCTCTCTCTCTCCCTCTGTCTCTCCCTCTGTCTGTCTCTCCCTTTTTCTCTCTCTCTCTCTCCCTGTCTCCCTGTCTCTCTCTCTCTGCCTGTCTCTCCCTCTCTCTGTCTCTCTCCCTCTCTCTGTCTCTCTCTCTCTCCCTGTCTCTCTCTCCTTATCTCTCTCTCTGTCTCTCTCTCTGTCACTCTCTCTCCCTCTCTCTGTCTCTCTCCCTCTCTCCGTCTCTCTCTGTCTCTGTCTCTCTGTCTGTCTCTCTCTCTGTCTCTCCCTCTCTCTGTGTCTCTCTCTCTCCCTGTTTCTCTCTCCTTGTCTCTCTCTATCTCCTATCTCTGTGCCTGTCTCTTCCTCTCTCTGTCTCTCTCCCTGTCTCTCCCTGTCTCTCTCTCTCTCTCTCTGTCTCTCTCTCTGTCTCTCTCTCTCTGTCACTCTCTCTGTCTTTCTGTCTCTCTCTGCTTCTCTTTCTCTGTCTGTCTCTCTCTGCTTCTCTCTCTCTGTCTCTCTCTCTCTGTCTCCCTCTCTCTCTCTCTGCCTCTCTCTCTGTCTCTCTCTCTCTGTCTCTCCCTCTCTCTCTGTCTCTCTCTCTCTCTCCGTCTCTCTCTGTCTCTCCCTCTCTCTCTGTCTCTCCCTCTCTCTCTGCCTCTCTCTCTGTCTCTCTCTCTCTCTCTCTGTCTCTCTCTCTCTGCCTCTCTCTCTCCCTCTCTCTCTGTCTCTCCCCACTCCCCTATTTCCTGTTCTCAGTCCTCTCGCTCTCCATTTCTCTGTCTCCACTCCCCTGCTCTCTCCCCCACTCTCTGCCCCTTTCGTTCTCCCTCCCCTCTCTATTTCTCTCCCTCCCCCTCATCCTATCCCTCTTTCTCTCTCCCTCGCTATCTCTGCCCTCTCTCCTGCTGTCACCCCTCTTTGTCCCCATCCGTCTCTCTCTCTCCCTCCTTCGTTTTTTCTCTCCCCTTGCTCTGTCTCCTTCTCCACCTCTTGTTTCTCCCTCCCCCTTTATCTCTCTCTCCCCCCTTCTCTGCCCCCCTCTCTCTCTCTCACCCTATCTCATCCCTGTCCCTCTTTTCCTCTCCCTTTCACTCCCTCTCTCTCACACTCTCCCCGTCTTTCCCCCACCTCTCTCCCTCCTCCCTCTCTCCCCCGCGCTCTCTTTCTCACCCTCTCTCTCTATCTCTCTCTCCCTCTCTCCCTTCCCCCCCCACCTCTCGTTCCCTCCGTTTGACCACCTGAATCCTCTCCGATTCTACCCGAGGAAACATCTCCCTTTTTTCTAACCCTCCTTCACTCCCCGTCACAGACATATTCCGGATTGTTCTGCGTGACCGTGAATCCCTACAAGCTGCTCCCGGTCTACAGCGCACAGGTGGTGAATGCCTATCGGGGGAAAAAACGTTCGGAAGCTCCTCCCCATATCTTCTCCATCTCGGACAACGCCTATCAGTACATGCTGACAGGTATGGGGCTGTGGGGGGTGGTGGGGGGGTGTAGCAAGAGGCCGGAATGGTACAAGGAAGGGGAACAACTTCCTTCAAAGGGAGAGGGCAGAGGGGAGCGACTGGGAAAAGGAGAGTCCGGATCTCGGGTCATCTAGAGACTAATGGCACGCTGATCTTGGGGTCACTTAGAAACTAATGGTAAATAGCAAGACCTGGATCCTAATGGTAAACACGCTGACCTTGGGTCACTTAGAGACCAATGGTAAATAACAAAATTCTAAGGACACCTAGAGCTTAATTGGTAAACACGCCGATCTTGGGTCACTTAGAGACTAATGGTAAATAGCCAAATCCTAGGGTCGCTCAGCGACTTATGATGAACACACTGATCTTGGGGTCATCTAGAGATGAATGGTTAACGCAATGATCTTGGAGAAGAAACCAGGAAAGTCATGGTAAAGAGCAAAATCCTCTGGAGGCTAATGGTAAACATGCTGATCTTGGGTCATTTAGAGACTAATGGTAAATATTCTGACCTTGGGAAGATCTAGACACTAATGGCAAATAGCAAAATTTCAGGGTCACTTAGAGACTATTAGTAAACATGCTGACCTTGGGTCATCTAGAGACTAATGGTAAACATTCTGAACTTGGAGAATTCTAGAACCTAATGGTGAATAGCAAAATCCTAGGGTCACTTAGAGAATAATAGTAAACATGCTGACCTTGGGTCATCTAGAGACTAATGGTAAACATTCTGAACTTGGAGAATTCTAGAACCTAATGGTAACTAGCAAAATCCTAGGGTCACTTACAGACTAATGGTAAACATGCTGATCTTGGGCCACATAGAGACTGGAATTACAGGATCATTACCCCACAGAAAGAGGCCATTCAACCCACCATGTAGGTGCTGGTTCTCTGTAGGAACAGTTTGCCTAGTGCCACTCCCCCTGCCTTCTCCCCGTAATCCCGCACATTCTTCCTTTTCAGACAATAACCTAATTCCCTCTTGATCGCTTCAATTGAACCTGCCTACCCCTCCCCCATCCCCCCTCCCACTCACTCAGGCAGCGCCTTCCAGACCCTAGCCACTCACTGCGTGAAAAAGTTTCTCCTCGTGTCACCGTTGCTCCTTTTACCGATCACCTTAAAACCCCGTGTCCGCCTGGTTCTCGATCCTTCCGCCAATGGGAACAGTTTCTCCCTTTCTATTGTGCCTAGACCCCTCATGATTTTGAATACCTCTATCAAGTACCTCTGTCTCACCAAGGCTCCTTCGACAGCACCTTCCAAACCCACGACCACCGCCATCAAGACAGACATCGATAGATTTCTATGTTTTAAAAATGTCGAGGGGATACGGGGAGAGTGCAGGAAAATGGTGTTGAAGATCAGCCATGATTTCATCGAATGGCGGAGTGAGCCCAAGGGGCTGAATGGCCTACTTCTGCTCCTGTTCCATTACCATTAGTCTCTAAGTGACCTGAGGACTTTGTTAGTTACCATTACTCTCTAGGTGTCCCCAAGGTCAGAATGATTACCATTAGCCTCTAAGTGACCCTCGGACTTTGTTATTCGCAATTAATCTCTAGGTGTTTCCCTAGGTCAGAATGTTTAAGGCAGCTCACCACCACCTCCTTAAGGGAAATTAGGGATGGGCAACAGCCAGCGATGCCCACATCCCATGTTCATATGTATATTTAAAAAAAATTACCTCTCACCCTTCTCTTCTCCAGGGAAAACAGCCCTAACTTCTCTCATCTATCTGCATAACTGAAGCAATTAATGGTAAACATCCTGAAATTGGGTCACCCAGAGACTAATGGTAAACATCCTAACCCTGGGGACATCTAGAGAGTAATGGTGAATAACGAAGCCCTAGGGTCACTTAGAGACTAATGGTAAACATTCTGACCTTGGGGACACCTGGAGATTAATTGTGAATAACAAAGTCCGAGGGTCACCTAGAGACTAATGGTAAACATTCTGACCTTGGGGACACCTGGAGATTAATTGTGAATAACAAAGTCCGAGGGTCACCTAGAGACTAATGGTAAACATTCTGACCTTGGGGACACCTGGAGATTAATTGTGAATAACAAAGTCCGAGGGTCACCTAGAGACTAATGGTAAACATTCTGACCTTGGGAACACCTAGAGAGTAATGGTAGCTAACAAATTCCTCGGGTCACTTAGAGACTAATGGTAAACATTCTGACCTTGGGGACACCTGGAGATTAATTGTGAATAACAAAGTCCGAGGGTCACTTAGAGACTAATGGTAATCATTCTGACCTTGGGAACACCCCGGAGACGAATGGGACATAGAATAACCTTCGATTCATTTATAGGGCATAGAGGAGATTCACCAGCATGTTACCAGGGTTGAGAGTGTCCAGGTAAGGAGAGAGATTGGAAAAGTTGGAAAACCAGGTGGTTGGATAGGGCATCGATGGGGAGGAACTTATAGAGTTACGGATAAAGAGAAGGAGAGGTGGAACAAAGTGTTACGGCTCTTTCTGAGGGCTAGTACACACCGGAAGGGGTGAACAGCCTCCTGTGCAGTAACAACCTGGATTGTACACCCAATTGGAGACACTAATTATATTTTTTTTCTCTACAGACAGGGAGAATCAGTCTATCCTGATCACGTGAGTATCCTTGCAACATTTAAAAATGTGTTTGTGTTAGATCACTCCCAGGAAAGGTACAGCACGGGGTTAGATACAGAGTAAAGCTCCCTCTACACTGTCCCCATCAAACACTCCCAGGACAGGTACAGCACGGGGTTAGATACAGAGTAAAGCTCCCTCTACACCGACCCCATCAAACACTCCCAGGACAGGTACAGCACAGGGTTAGATAAAGAGTAAAGCTCCCTCTACACTGTCCCCATCAAACACTCCCAGGACAGGTACAGCACGGGGTTAGATACAGAGTAAAGCTCCCTCTACACCGACCCCATCAAACACTCCCAGGACAGGTACAGCACAGGGTTAGATAAAGAGTAAAGCTCCCTCTACACTGTCCCCATCAAACACTCCCAGGACAGGTACAGCACGGGGTTAGATACAGAGTAAAGCTCCCTCTACACTGTCCCCATCAAACACTCCCAGGACAGGTACAGCACGGGGTTAGATACAGAGTAATGCTCCCTCTACACCGTCCCCGTCAAACACTCCCAGGACAGGTACAGCACGGGGTGAGATACAGAGTAAAGCCCCCTCTACACCGTCCCCATCAAACACTCCCAGGACAGGTACAGCACGGGGTTAGATACAGAGTAAAGCTCCCTCTATACTGTCCGCATCAAACACTCCCAGGATAGGTACAGCATGGGGTTAGATACAGAGTAAAGCTCCCTGTACACTGTCCCCATCAAACACTCCCAGGACAGGTACAGCACGGGGTTAGATACAGAGTAAAGCTCCCTCTACACTGTCCCCATCAAACACTCCCAGGACATGTACAGCATGGGGTTCGATACAGAGTAAAGCTCCCTCTACACCGTCCCCATCAAACACTCCCAGGACAGGTACAGCACGGGGTTAGATACAGAGTAAAGCTCCCTCTACACCGTCCACATCCAACACTCCCAGGACAGGTACAGCACGGCATTAGATACAGAGTAAAGCTCCCTCTACACTGTCCCCATCAAACACTCCCAGGACAGGTACAGCACGGGGTTAGATACAGAGTAAAGCTCCCTCTACACCGTCCCCGTCAAACACTCCCAGGACAGGTACAGCACGGGGTTAGATACAGAGTAAAGCTCCCTCTACACCGTCCCCGTCAAACACTCCCAGGACAGGTACAGCGTGGGGTTAGTTACTGAGTGATGTTGTGATTTCTCTCTCCCTCCGGGTAGCGGAGAATCTGGTGCCGGGAAGACGGTGAACACCAAGCGGGTTATCCAGTATTTCGCCAGCATCGCCTCTGGGAGCTCGGCAAAGAAAGATGCCATCGCCAGCGGCAAGGTTGGTCTGGCTCGGAGCTCGATGCGCTGGCCTAGCTGGGGCGGGAGTGCAGGTGACAGGAGAGGCTCAGGGGGTGGGAAAGCAGGTTCGATTTGCCACTTCCAGCCCCCTGTCCCAACATCCTGGGGGTTACCATTGACCGGAAACTGAACTGGGGACCCAGCCATATAAATACTGTGGCTACAAGAGCAGGTCAGAGGCTGGGAATCCTGCGGAGAGCAACTCACCTCCTGACTCCCCAAAGCCTGTCCACCATCTACAAGGCACAAGTCAGGAGTGTGATGGGACACTCCCCACTTTGCCCGGATGAGTTGCAGCTCCCACAACACTCGAGAAGCTCGACACCGTCCAGGACAAAGCAGCCCCCGCTCGATCGGCACCCCATCCACAAACATTCACTCCCTCCACCACCGACGCACAGTAACAGCAGCGTGTGTACCATCTACAAGATGCACTGCAGCAACTCGCCAAGGCTCCTTCGACAGCGCCGCCCAAACCCAAGACCGCTACCATCTAGAAGGACAAGGGCAGCAGACACATGGGGAACACCCACCACCTGGAAGTTCTCCCTCCGAGCCCCTCACCATCCTGACTTGGAAATATATCGGCTGTTCCTTCACTGTCGCTGGGTCCAAACCCTGGAACTCCCTCCCTAACAGCGCTGTGGGTGTACCTACACCACAGGGGACAAAATCCTGGAACTCCCTCCCTAACAGCACTGTGGGTGTACCTACACCACACGGACAAAATCCTGGAACTCCCTCCCTAACAGCGCTGTGGGTTTACCTACACCACAGGGACAAAATCCTGGAACTCCCTCCCTAACAGCGCCGTGGGTGTACCTACACCACATGGGACTGCAGCGGTTCAAGAAGGCAGCTCACCCACCACCTTCTCAAGGGGGCAATTAGGGAGGGGCAACACAGGCTGGCTCCCACTTGGCGCGAACACCCCCTTCCGAAGGATATGTTGGCGTTGCAATGAGTGTTGTGGGCCCTCGCCAGAATGAGCCCTGGACCGCAGGGGTTACATGGCAAGGAGCGATGAGACAGACTGGGGATTTCGAGCCTTGGTGGGGGTCGTTCGATGGGGTTTCAAAGGTTATAATGAATTCTAAGTCGGAGGCTGAGATTCATTGGCTGACCCAAGGCATGGAGGGACCTTGGGGGAGGCCAAGGCGGGCGGGCGGAGGTTTCGAGCGCTTGGCATCGTCGACGGCTGGGGATAGGCCGGAGAAGGGCAGAAGGGCCTCCTCTGGACCCTACCCAGATAACCCTGACCCCACCAGGTCACCGGGTGGGAGTAAGGAGGATGGGGGTGGGGGGGCTAGGCGTTGGGAGGCGGGGCGGGAGGAACGGGTTTTGTGTGCCGGCCTCTGACCCTGACCTTCTTACCTTTGACCCCTCAACCCCGCCCCCCCCACCCTTTCCCTGGATGAAACAGGGTACGCTGGAGGATCAAATCATTCAGGCCAACCCCGCGCTGGAGGCTTTTGGAAACGCCAAGACTCTACGCAATGACAACTCCTCGAGATTCGTAAGTGTTGGACCCCAGCAGTTTCATTTGCATTTTGCGCACAGCAAGCTCCCACAAAGAGCACGGCGGGCATGACCGACATTGTACGTTTCACCCCCGGGTGTTGGCTGAGGGGTAAATATTGGCCCCAAGACACCCGAGATACCTCCCACCCACCCCCCCCCCTCAATTCAACTTCCCCCGTACCCAGTGGTCAAAATGACATTGCTTTGCCCTCTTAAGCTCAATTTAGTTCTGCCCACTCTATTTCCTCATATTCCGAAATTCCTACCTGCATGGCCTCAGTGACCAACTCACATAAACTCAGAATAGCCTTTTTGAGTCAATCGCAATCCACCGATACCTCCTCCGAAAGTGAGGCATGAACCTCATGAACTTTACCCACCAATGTATACTGTAAAAGCACTGTCCGGATTTCCCTTGGCCGCTTCATTTGCTTATCTAACTTTTTGAATGAAATAAAAAGTCCATGTCCAAATGCAGCAAGACCTGGACAATATCCAGGCTTGGGGCTGACAAGTGGCAAGTAACATTCGCGCCACACAAGTGTCAGGCAATGACCATCTCCAACAAGAGAGAATCCAACCATCGCCCCCTTGATGTTCAATGGCGTTACCATCGCTGATTCCCCCACTACCAACATCCTGGGGCTTTACCATTGACCAGAACTGAACTGGACCAGCCATATAAATACTGTGGCTACAAGAGCAGGTCAGAGGCTGAGAATCATGCAGAGAGTAACTCACCTCCTGACTCCCCCAAAGCCTGTCCACCATCTACAAGGCACAAGTCAGGAGTGTGATGGGATACTCCCCACTTTGCCTGGATGAGTGCAGCTCCCACAACACTCGAGAAGCTCGACACCATCCAGGACAAAGCAGCCCCCGCTCGATCGGCACCCCATCCACAAACATTCACTCCCTCCCCCACCGACGCACAGTAGCAGCAGTGTGTGTACCATCTACAAGATGCACTGCAGCAACTCACCAAGGCTCCTTCGACAGCGCCGCCCAAACTCACAACCACTACCATCTAGAAGGACAAGGGCAGCAGACACATGGGGAACACCCACCACCTGGAAGTTCCCCTCCGAGCCCCTCACCATCCTGACTTGGAAATATATCGGCCGTTCCTTCACTGTCGCTGGGTCAAAATCCTGGAACTCCCTCCCTAACAGCGCCGTGGGTATACCTACACCACACGGGACAAAATCCTGGAACTCCCTCCCTAACAGCGCCGTGGGTGTACCTACACCACAGAGACAAAATCCTGGAACTCCCTCCCTAACAGCGCTGTGGGTGTACCTACACCACAGGGGACTGCAGCGGTTCAAGAAGGCAGCTCACCCCCACCTTCTCAAGGGGGCGATTAGGGATGGACAATAAATGCTGGGCCCAGTCCAGCGACGCCCACATCCCATTAAAAGAATAAAATATAAAGTACGCCTCTGCATCCCTTCCCTCAAACTTCGGAAGAGTTTGCACAGACGTAAACATCTCCGCAGTGGGTTTTAGGCTGAAGGTTTTTTCTCATCGTCAGAACCTTCCTCAGCTTCTGAGGCCCCTTTTTTAAGGTCCATCCTTTCCCCTCTCTCGTTCCTTCTCTCCTTCCTCCATTGCTAACTTCTCCCTCCGGAGGTGTCGTGTTTCCCCATTTCCCTCTCTCTTTGAATCGCTCCCTTTCTTTCCTTTTCCTCTTCTCTTGCCTCTAATTCACATTCCTTCAGTTCCTCTTCATGTTCGAATTGCTTCATTCGCAACTGGGATCTTAGCTAACTCAATTGACTCCCCCTGCCCTCAACCCCGGAGAAGGTGATCTCTCTGGTATTGTTCTGACCGACGCAGTTGGTGAAGGCTGAGTTATTTAAAAATCCAGAGGGAAACTTGAAACAACTGTCATAACCAATAATTTTTAAGTGCTGTGTTTTGAGATGCGACTCTAAATTCAGGAATCGGACCACCAGTTCTCGAGAGGTTTTACATTAAACTAAATGAGACGTTTTATTAATTTACACAAGTTAAAATATATATACCCATGGCAACAAGCGATCATAACTTTTAACAAATTCCCAAACTAATCTCTATTAAGACAACAGCAACCCACGGACTTAACCAGACACCAGGCAAAGCATTTTCACCTTACAAATTCAAAATGAGGTTCTTTTCACTTTGGTTCCTGTGGAACCAGTTGGAGGCTTGCAGCTGCCTCTTGATCTCACATTGCCCCTGCTCTGCATACCCGAAAACTACTGAAGTTATACCTACCGCCGCCGATTGAATTCGAATTCTCATTGTCCCACCAGCCTCTTTGAACTTCACCTTTTTAACAATGCTAACCCATTCACTGTACCAACTGTATTAGTGATATAAACATATTGCTTGGTCTCCGCTAGGTAGGTGCAAGATTTCACCCCACTTCTTGAATGCTCTATTCAAACAACGCAAATGCACTCTACCTCTCTTCCACATCAAAACTAGTGCCCATCAAAGCACCCAGACCAGCTGGGCTTTAATCCAATTAAGACACATACCCGCAGACTAAACCTATCCCATTACAGAATCACACAGAGTGCAGAAGAGGCCCTTCAGCCCATCGAGTCTGCACCGACACTGTGAGAAACACCTGACCTACCTACCTAATCCCATTGACCAGCACTTGGCCCCATAGCCTTGAATGTTATGAGGTGCCAAGTGCTCATCCAGGTACTTTTTAAAGGATGTGAGGCTAACCCACCTCCACCACCCTCCCAGGCAGCGCATTCCAGACCCTCACCTACCTCTGGGCAAAAAAGTTTTTCCTCACATCCTCCCTAAACCTCCTGCCCCTCACCTTGAACTTATGTCTCCTCTCGTGACTGACCCTTCAACTAAGGGGAACAGCTGCTCCCTATCCACCCTGTCCATGCCCCTCATAATCTTGTACACCTCGATCAGGTCGCCCCCTCAGTCTTCTCTGCTCCAACGAAAACCAACCCAAGTCTTATCCAAACCTCTCTTCATCACTTAAACGTTTCATCCCCAGGCAACATCCTGGTGAATCTCCTCTGCACCCCCTCCAGTGCCATCACATCCTTCCTATAATGTGGCGACCAGAACTGCACACAGTACTCCAGCTGTGGCCTCACCATTAGTTTACTCCTGGTTAACTTCTGTAAACCAGTCAGGGTTACGTTCTCCATCTGTTTATAAGAAAAAGCCTCAGCAACCTCCAAAGCCATTTTGAATTCCAACCCATCGAACATACCTCACAGCTCCGATGCCCAGTACCTCTTTGCCTCCACCTGCTCGGTTTAGACCATAAGACATAGGAGCAGAAATTAGGCCATTCGGCCCATCGAGTCTGCTCCGCCATTCAATCATGGCTGATAAGTTTCTCAACCCCATTCTCCCGCCTTCTCCCCGTCACCTTTGATCCCCCCTTACCCAATCAAGAACCTATCTACCTCGGTCTTAAATACACTCAATGACCTATGGCCTCCACAGCCTTCTGTGGCAATGAATTCCATAGATTCACCACTCTCTCTGGCTAAAGAAGTTTCTCCTCATCTCTGTTCTCAAAGGTCTTCCCTTTACTCTGAGGCTGTGCCCCTTGGGGGTCCTAGTCTCTCCTACTAATGGAAACATCTTCCCCCACGTCCCACTCTATCCAGGCCTTTCAGTATTCTGTAAGTTTCAATCAGATCCCCCCCCGCCTCATCCTTCTAAACTCCATCGAGTATAGACCCAGAGTCCTCGAACGTTCCTCAATATGTTAAGCCTTTCATTCCTGGGATCGTTCTCGTGAACCTTCCTCTGGACCCCTCTCCAGGGTCCAGCGCATCCTTCCTGAGATACGGGGCCCAAAATTGCTCACCATATTCTAAATGTGGTCTGACCCAGAGCCTTATTAAAGCCCCAGCAGCACATCCCTGCTTTTTATATTCTAGTCCTCTCCAAATAAGTGCCAACATTTTAAAGGAATTCACAGGTCCCGCCTCATAAATGAAACTCCCGGGCCAATTATTATTCCGCGTCCGGGCGCCCGCTGTGTGCGCTTTTCGAATCCCGCTAGAGCCCCCACTTTGCTATCACTCCCCCGCCTCCACAGCTGAGGATACCGCTGGGACAAGCCTGTTCCCAGATCTGAGCCAGGCTTGGTAGATCCTAACTTCTGCTGGTTTGATTAGATACCTGGAGAGGGGAAACTGAGCAGAGTCACAGGAGTCATCTAGTGAACCTTTAACCAAACGTTTATTAAAGCGGAAAAGGTGAACGGTATTACAATACTCCTTCTCCCGCAGCTATACAGATGTACGCAGATGTGTAAGTTACGAAAACTATCTTCTACTGCAGTGTTCAGGTTGAGTATACAGTCCATGTGAACTAATAGGTGACCTGTGGTCAGACACACCACACACTCTGAAACCAAGTGACAGATGCCACCCCCAGCCAGATGCTATGTATCCCTCATCAACCCCTCCCCACCCCTCCCTCCCCAAGACGCTTGTTACCCGGTGACCCGGCCCTTCTCACTGAGCTCCTCCTTTCGCCCACGAGGTTCTCCGAGAACTGCTCGCCTTGGAACCTTCTCCCGAACCGACGCGCCCTCTCTCAGACACCGTCCGCCAGGGTTCGCCCGCCTCCAGGTTTTCGAACCCTCCCTCCCGATGTTCCTCTCCACCCCCCACCCCCCACCCCCCCCCGCCCCACCCCCCGGGTCGTCTCGCGCACCCCCAAGCTCTGCCTTCCGTGCACTCTCTCTCTCTCTCTCTCTCTCTCTCTCTCTCTCTCGCCAAACCCGGCCGCCAACAGCACACCACCGCTTCGCACGCCTGTAAGTCAATAGTTAGAAACATTCGGCCATCTCTTTGGTCCTTCTGCCCCCACGTTTTAAATCTGCTTCCTCTAAACCTGGAGCTTGGAGCCATCCTTCCTGCTCCCGACTTTCACTCCCACAGATCCGGACCTTCTCCGGGCTCTTGTCCTCCCTTTGACTAGAAAGTCTTCTTGGGACTTTCTCCTGTTCCACTCCCCCCACCTTGGATTCGGGGGACTTCCTTCCTAAGCTTGGGACTTGCCGGCTGCCCCTTTTGCTCCAGTCTCTCTCTCTCTAGCAGCTACTTCCAACCGACCTTAGCTCCGGACAGGACTACCTGAGCCTCCTAGGCTGCTCCCGCTTTGGCAGCTGTGTTCAAACTGAACTCAAAAACCGTGGTTTCTTTAGTGTTTTTCCATGTGTGGGTGGGGGCCTGCCCCTCTGGACCCCCGTTGCTAGGTAGGAGCACGGATTTTTTTACCACTCTCGTTTGCTTAACTTCTCTTTAAGAGTCATAAAACTATAACTCAGCTTGACCTTTTCTTAACACAAATACAGAAATACAAATCAAACTTAAACTTTAAAGCTAAAACTCATTCCCAACACCCACAAATACAAATACGACTTCCTTAAAACCATCTCTACCTCCTAACAAAACCATTAACCACCGGGTGACCCTTTACTAAACGGTCCAGCAGGAGGGTAAAGAGGTTTACAGCTGCTTTTAAGAGAGCTTAGTTGCCTCTCTTGTAAAGTTCTGTCTTTTCCGGGAACCAGAGTCTTTGGTTGGAAAACGGTATTACTTAAAGGGAGGACGGCTGCAGAGTTCCGAGGTGCAGAGGGATCTGGGTGTCCTAGTGCATGAGTCACAATAAGTTAGCGTGCGGGGGCAGCGAGTGGTGATGGTGGAGGCTAATGGAATGCTTTCCTTTACCACGAGAGGGATTGGACATAAAAGTAAGGGTGTCACGCTACAGTTATACAGGGCGTTGGGTGAGACCACACCTCGAATACTGTGCGCGGTTTTGGTCCCCTTATTTGAGGAAGGATGTAAATGCATTGGAGGCAGTTCAGAGGAGGTTTACCAGGTTGAGACCTGGAATGAGTGGGTTTTCTGATGAGGAAAGGGTTGGACAGACTGGGCTTGTTACCACTGGAGTTGAGAAGAGTGAGGGGATCGATTCGACTGAAGTGTCCAAGACCCTGAACGCTCTCGATAAGGTGAAGAGGATGGTGGGTGAGTCCAGAACTAGGGGGTGGGCGGGGGGAGGTCACTGTTTTAAAATTAGTGGAGGCCCTTTAAGGACGGAGATGAGGAGGAAATTTTTCTTCTCTCTCGCCGAGGGATGTGCGCGAGTTTGGAACTCTCCACCTCCGAGGTTGAGAGGTTGGTTGGTGTGGGAGGGAGGGAGGGGGGTGGTGGAGGTAGAGAGATTCTCCGTCAGGCGAGGGGATCGGGGAGAGGCTGGAATGGTGGAACTCGAGACGCAAACGGATCGGCCGCGATCCCATGGGAATGGCGAGGCAGGCTCGAGGGACCTGAGTCGCTCCCTACTCCTCCGCTCCATTGAGGGAGGGAGTCATCGAATGACCACAAACTTTTCCGGGAATGTCCTTTAGTCCTGAGAGAAGGAGCCCCTTTTATGTGACGGGAGCGTCGTTGACTGTACTGACACAGAACAGCGCCAGGTTCCCTGCTTTGAGAAACGCCCTTGAGCTCTGTGCTTGGGTTTAGGAACCAGAAATGAGACCTTTAAAACCTCTGCCCTTGAAACTTGCGATGTGACATTCGGACGCTCGTGACGCCGAGTTTTTAAGGGATTTTTTTTTTCGGTGAGGGTTTGGGGCCTGTTTTCCCCTGGAAGATACTAAAACCGCACCCCACCCCTCTCGATCTTCTTTCCATCCCTCAGGGAAAATTCATCCGGATTCACTTCGGAGCGACCGGGAAACTGGCGTCGGCCGACATCGAGACGTGTGAGTGACGCTGGGGGGGGCGGCGAAGTGGGCGGAGAGTGGGAGAGGGGTGGGGAGAGAGAGCGGGAGTGCGGTGCGGAGAGTGGGGGGGCGCGGAGCAGGGGGGAAGAACGGGGGGAGAGTGGGGGAGGGCGGGAGCAGGGGGGAGAGAGCGGGAGTGCGGTGCGGAGAGCGGAGGGGGAGCAGGGGGGAAGAACGGGGGAGAGTGGGGGAGGGCGGGGAGAGAGTGGGAGTGCGGTGCGGAGAGCGGTGGGGAGAGCGGGGGTGCAGAGCGGAGAGCGGGGGAGAGTACAGGGGGACAGTGGGGGGGAGAGCGGGGAGACAGTGGGGCGGGCGGAGCGAGGGGAGAGTGGAGGGAGAGCTGAGGGGAGAGCTGGGGGGAGAGCTGGGGGGAGAGCAAGGGGAGAGCGGGAGGGGTGTGGGAAGGGAGAGCGGAGGGAGAGCAGGTAGAGAGCGGAGGGAGAGCAGGTAGAGAGTGGGGGTTAAGAGCAGGGGGGAAGAACGGGGGGAGAGCAGGGGGGAAGAACGGCGGGTAAGAGCAGAGGGAGAGCGGAGGGAGAGCGGGAGGGGAGTGGGAAGGGAGAGTGGAGGGAGAGCAAGAAGGGAGTGGGAAGGGAGAGCGGAGGGAGAGCGGGAAGGGAGTGGGAAGGGAGAGCGGAGGGAGAGCAGGTAGAGAGCGGAGGGAGAGTTGGGGTAAGCAGTGGGGGAGAGTGGTGGGGAGAGCGGAGGGAGAGCAGGTAGAGAGCGGAGGGAGAGTTGGGGAGAGCAGTGGGGGAGAGCGGGGGTGCGGTGGGGTGGGGTGCACGTTGGCGCGGTTGAGGGAGAGCCTGAGTCTCAGCAGAATGCTCAGGGAGACATTGTAAGGCAGCGAGCACACCACAGGAGGAGGCCATTCAGCCCCTCCTCCAGCCTGTTATACAGGAACAGGAGGAGGCCATTCAGCCCTTCCTTGAGCCTGTTACACAGGAACAGCAGGAGGCCATTCAGCCCCCTCCTCGAGCCTGTTACACAGGAGCAGGAGGAGGCCATTCAGCCCCCTCCTCGAGCCTGTTACACAGGAACAGCAGGAGGCCATTCAGCCCTTCCTTGAGCCTGTTACACAGGAACAGGAGGAGGCCATTCAGCCCCCTCCTCGAACCTGTTACACAGGAACAGCAGGAGGCCATTCAGCCCCCTCCTCGAGCCTGTTACACAGGAACAGGAGGAGGCCATTCAGCCCCTCGGACCTATTCGGTCACTGGGGTATAAATGTTTCCAGTGACGGGAGGGCCGGGGTAAACAGAGGGGATTGAGGAGAATCAGCCCAGGGCCCAGAGAGAGACGGGGAGATGAGGAGAATGTGTTTTTTTTTTTGGGGAGAGAACGCAATGAGCTGGGATAGATCTTTCAGAGTGATAGCACAGGCTCGATGGGCTGAATGGCCCCCTCTCCCCTGGGCGGGCAAAACCCCCCCACCCCAATTCAATCAAATGGAGGCCGGCCTGGGCCCCAGGGACTGGTTTTGAGTCTTTGACCGATGTCCGTTCACCAAGGAACATCCATTAATATTGGGCCTTGGATAGATCAACACGGGGTAACATGGAGAGAGGGGCTGAGGGCTGGGGTTTGGCTTCCCCTCCGCGCGTACAGGGTGGACTGAAAGCCCCACCGGGACCCCACCGCCAATAACGCCTCTGCTTCCCCCTCCCCCAGATCTCCTGGAGAAGTCCCGGGTCATCTTCCAGTTGAAGGCTGAGAGGAATTATCACATCTTCTACCAGATCCTGTCCAACAAGAAACCGGAGCTCCTGGGTAGGCCCGACGGTATTCCCTCCCCGGATCCCCACCATCCCGAACCCTCCCACCTTCTCCCAGTGGCCCCTCAAACTCACCCGCCCACCTTCCCCATCCTCCCATCCTCCCACCTCCTCCCCATATCCCTCAATCCCCGACCTTCTCCCCCATATCCCTCAATCCCCACCTTCTCCCCCATATCCCTCATTCCCCACCTTCTCCCCCATATCCCTCAATCCCCACCTTCTTCCCATATCCCTCAATCCCCACCTTCTCCCCATATCCCTCAATCCCCACCTTCTCCCCATATCCTTCATTCCCCACCGTCTCCCCCATATCCCCACCTCCTCCCCATATCCCCCAATCCCCACCTTCTCCCCCATATCCCCACCTTCTCCCCATATCCCTCAACCCCCACCTTCTCCGCATATCCCTCAATCCCCACCTTCTCCCCCATATCCCTCATTCCCCACCTTCTCCCCATATCCCTCAATCCCCACCTTCTCCCCCATATCCCTCAGTCCCCACCTTCTCCCCATATCCCTCAAACCCCACCTTCTCCCCCATATCCCTCATTCCCCACCTTCTCCCCCATATCCCTCAATCCCCACCTCCTCCCCATATCCCTCAACCCCCGCCTTCTCCCCATATCCCTCAATCCCCACCTTCTCCCCATATCCCTCACTCCCCACCTTCTCCTCATATCCCTCATTCCCCACCTTCTCCCCATATCCTTCAATCCCCACCTCCTCCCCATAACCCTCAATCCCCACCTTCGCCCTATATCCCTCAATCCCCACCTTCTCCCCCATATCCCTCAATCCCCACCTTCTCCCCATACCCGTCAATCCCGCCTCCTCCCCATATCCCTCATTCCCCGCCTTCACACTGTATCTCTCAATCCCCACCTCCTCCCCATATCCCTCAATCCCCACCTTCTCCCCATATCCCTCAATCCCCACCTTCACCCCATATCCCTCAATCCCCACCTTCACCCCATATCCCACGATCCCCACCTCCTCCCCATATCCCTCAATCCCCACCTTCTCTCCATATCCCTCATTCCCCACCTTCTCCCCATATCCCTCATTCCCCACCTTCTCCCCATATCCCTCATTCCCCACCTTCTCCCTCATATCCCTCATTCCCCACCTTCTCCCCATATCCCTCATTCCCCACCTTCTCCCCATATCCCTCATTCCCCACCTTCTCCCCCATATCCCTCATTCCCCGCCTTCACACTGTATCTCTCAATCCCCACCTCCTCCGCTTATCCCTTAATCCCCACCTTTCCCCATATCCCTCATTCCCCGCCTTCTCCCCATATCCCTCAATCCCCACCTTCTCCCCATATCCCTCAACCCCCGCCTTCTCCCCATATCCCTCATTCCCCACCTTCTCCCCATATCCCTCATTCCCCACCTTCACACTGTATCTCTCAATCCCCACCTTCTCCCCATATCCCTCAACCCCCGCCTTCTCCCCATATCCCTCATTCCCCACCTTCTCCCCATATCCCTCATTCCCCGCCTTCACACTGTATCTCTCAATCCCCACCTTCTCCCCATATCCCTCAACCCCCGCCTTCTCCCCATATCCCTCATTCCCCACCTTCTCCCCATATCCCTCATTCCCCGCCTTCACACTGTATCGCTCAACCCCCGCCTTCTCCCCATATCCCGCAATCCCCACCTTCTCCCCATATCCCTCAATCCCCACCTTCTCCCCATATCCCTCAATCCCGCCTCCTCCCCATATCCCTCATTCCCCGCCTTCACACTGTATCTCTCAATTCCCACCTCCTCCGCTTATCCCTCAATCCCCACATTCTCCCCTATCCCTCATTCCCCGCCTTCATACTGTGTCTCTAAATCCCCACCTCCTCCGCTTATCCCTCAATCCCCACCTTCTCCCCATATCCCTCAATCCCCACCTTCTCCCCATATCCTTCAATCCCCACCTTCTCCCCATATCCCTCAATCCCACCTTCTCCCAATACCCCTCTATCCCCCACAGTCTCCCCATATCCCTCACTCCCCACCTTCTCCCCATATCCCTCAATCCCCACCTTCTCCTCGTATCCCTCAATTCCCACCTTCTCCCCTGTATCCCTCAGTTCCCCATTCTCCTCATATCCCTCAGTTCCCCACCTTCTCCCCATAATCCCTCAATCCCCACCTTCTCCCCGTATCCCTCAATCCCCACATCCTCCCCATATCCCTCACTCCCCACCTTCTCCCCATATCCCTCAATCCCCACCTTCTCCCCCGTATCCCTCAATCCCCACCTTCTCCCCCATATCCCTCAATCCCCCACCTTCTCCCCATAATCCCTCAATCCCCACCTTCTCCCCCATATCCCTCATTCCCCACCTTTTTCCCATATCCCTCCACCTTTCATGGCCATTTTCTCTCCAATACCTCATCTCTCTCTCTCTATCTCTCTCTCTCACTCTCCCTCTCTCTCCTGTTATACCTTCCGCAGATATGATGTTGGTTACGAACAACCCCTATGACTACGCATTCATCTCCCAAGGAGAGACGACAGTTGCTTCCATCGATGATGCTGAGGAACTGATGGCTACAGATGTAAGTGGCCAGGGGGCTAAAATGTGCGGTGGCTACGGAGTACTGGAGCTGTCGCAGGATCAAACGATGGGGTCCAGGGGGTTGAGAACCTGGGGATCGAAGGAACAGGATTCAGTCCCTTGAGCTCCGACATTCAATGTGGGCCATCTTCTACCTCCACTTCACCTTCCTGCAGTATCCGCCCAGCCCTTAATTCCCTAAGCATGCACCACATGGCTGCCAGGCATCTCGGTGAGCTGCAAACCACATGAGGTCCAAACTGCAAACAACCCAATTCCCCCATCAACACCCAGATAAATGGAAACCAAGGAGCCTTCTTAAGCTCCACCCTTCTCCATCATTTTTTTTATTCATTCACGGGATGCTGGCTGGGCCCAGCATTTATTGCCCATCCCTAATTGCCCCCTTGAGAAGGTGGTGGTGAGCTGCCTTCTTGAACAGCTGCAGTCCCCTGTGGTGTAGGTACACCCACAGTGCTGTTAGGGAGGGAGTTCCAGGATTTTGTCCCCTGTGGTGGAGGTACATCCACGGCGCTGTTAGGGAGGGAGTTCCAGGATTTTGTCCCCTGTGGTGTAGGTACACCCACAGCGCTGTTAGGGAGGGAGTTCCAGGATTTTGTCCCTGTGTGGTGTAGGTACACCCACAGTGCTGTTAGGGAGGGAGTTCCAGGATTTTGTCCCTGTGGTGTAGGTACACCCACAGCGCTGTTAGGGAGGGAGTTCCAGGATTTTGTCCCTGTGGTGTAGGTACACCCACAGTGTTGTTAGGGAAGGAGTTCCAGGATTTTGTCCCTGTGGTGTAGGTACACCCACAGCGCTGTTAGGGAGGGAGCTCCAGGATTTTGACCCAGCGACAGTGAAGGAACGGCCGATATATTTCCAAGTCGGGATGGTGAGGGGCTCGGAGGGGGAACTTCCAGGTGGTGGGTGTTCCCCATGCGTCTGCTGCCCTTGTCCTTCTAGATGGTAGCGGTCGTGGGTTTGGAAGGTGCTGTCGAAGGAGCCTTGGCGAGTTGCTGCAGTGCATCTTGTAGATGGTACACACACTGCTGCTACTGTGCGTCGGTGGGTGGAGGGAGTGAACGTTTGCGGATGGGGTGCCGATCGAGCTGGGGCTGCTTTGTCCTGGACAGTGTCGAGCTTCTCGAGTGTTGTGGGAGCTGCAACTCATCCAGGCAAAGTGGGGAGTGTCCCATCACACTCCTGACTTGTGCCTTGTAGATGGTGGACAGGCTTTGGGTGGGGGAGTCAGGAGGTGAGTGAATCTCCGCAGGATTCCCAGCCTCTGACCTGCTCTTGTAGCCACAGTATTTATATGGCTGGGTCCCCAGTTCAGTTTCTGGTCAATGGTAACCCCCAGGATGTTAAAACCATTTTATACAGGGCATTGTGGAGATGGTATCTCGAATACTGTGCCCAGTTTTGGTCTCCTTACTTAAGGAAGGATGTAAATGCGTTGGAGGCGATTCAGAGGAGGTTTACCAGGTTGATACCTGGAATGAGTGGGTTGTCCGATGAGGAAAGGGTTGGACAGACTGGGTTTTGTTACCACAGGAGTTTAGAAGAGTGAGGGGGGTGGGGTGATTGGATTGGAGTTTACAAGATCCTGAACGGCCTGGACAAGGTGGACATGGAGAGGATGTTTCCTCTTGTGGGTGAGTCTAGAACTAGGTGGGGGGATCACTGGTTTAAAATGAGGGGGTCACCCTTTTAGGACAGAGACGAGGGGAGTTTATTTCTCTCCGAGGGTTGTGTGAGTTTGGAACTCTCTGCCTCAGGAGGTGGTGGAGACCGGGGGGGGGTCACTGAATATATTTAAGTCGGAGGTAGAGAGATTCCTGTCCGGCAAGAGAATCGAAGGTTATCGGAGAGAGATGGGAATGTGGAACTCGAAACGCAAACAGGTCAGCCACGGTCTTATGGAGCGGCGGAGCAGAGCTCGAGGGGCCGAATGGCCTCCTCCTGTTCCTATTTCGTGCGATCGTCGGGGACGGAGCAGGTGGGGAAGCGGGACTGGGCTGGATTGTTCTCCAGGGAGCCAACGTGGACCCGATGGGCCGAGTGGCCTTTGCTGACTGGACCGAGGCATCGAGGGGCTTGGGTGAGGAGGAGGAGGTGGGAGAATTGAGGGACCTGTGTGTCACAAGACCCTAAGACCATAAGACCATAGGAGCAGAAATGAGGCCATTCGGCCCATCGAGTCTGCTCCGCCATTCAATCATGGCTGATAAAGTTTCTCAACCCCATTCTCCCGCCTTCTCCCCGTCACCTTTGATCCCCCCTTACCCAATCAAGAACCTATCTATCTCGGTCTTAAATACACTCAATGACCTATGGCCTCCACAGCCTTCTGTGGCAATGAATTCCATAGATTCACCACTCTCTCTGGCTAAAGAAGTTTCTCCTCATCTCCGTTCTGAAAAGGTCTTCCCTTTACTCTGAGGCTGTGCCCCTTGGGTCCTAGTCTCTCCTACTAATGGAAACATCTTCCCCACGTCCCACTCTATCCAGGCCTTTCAGTATTCTGTAAGTTTCAATCAGATCCCCCCCCGCCCTCATCCTTCTAAACTCCATCGAGTATAGACCCAGAATCCTCAAACGTTCCTCAATATGTTAAGCCTTTCATTCCTGGGATCGTTCTCGTGAACCTTCCTCTGGACCTCTCTCCAGGGGCCAGCACATCCTTCCTGAGATACGGGGCCCAAAATTGCTCACAATATTCTAAATGTGGTCTGACCAGAGCCTGATAAAGCCTCAGCAGCACATCCCTGCTTTTATATTCTAGTCCTCTCGAAATAAATGCCAACATTGCGTTTGCCTTCCTAACTACCGGCTCAACCTGCAAGTTAACCTGTCAGTGTTGTGGTGGGGTGGAAGCTCTGGGTTCTCAACGGTCACCTTTAACCTCCTCCTCCTCCTCCCCCTCGCCCCGCAGAATGCCTTCGATGTCCTGGGGTTCACCGCCGAGGAGAAGGTGGGGATCTACAAGCTGACCGGGGCCATCATGCATTTCGGCAACATGCGGTTCAAGCTGAAGCAGCGCGAGGAACAGGCCGAGCCCGACGGCACAGAAGGTCCGTGCGAGGCCCCCCGTAGTCGAATAGCCTCAATGGGGGGTGGGGGGGGGGGAGGAGGTTGGGCGGTGCCTGGGATTTGTGATTGCGGGGAGCGGGAGCGAGGGGAAGGGGTGTGTGAGGAGGGCAGGTGTGAGAGAGGGACGGAGGGAGTTAGGGAGGGAGGGAGGGAGAGTTACGAGGGGGGAGGGGAAGGGAGGGAGTCATTGGTGGGGAGAGCAATCGGTTAGGTACGGCAGGGGGGTTTAGGGTGGGACAGAAGGAGGGTAGGGGATGAGGAGAGGAAGGGAGGGAGGGTAGGGGATAAGGAGGGAGAGAGGGAGAGGGAGAGAGGGAGGGTAGGGTTTAGGGAGGCAGAGACGGAGGGAGAGAGGGAGGGTGGATGATAAGGATGGAGAGAGGGAGAGGGAGGGTAGGGTTTAGGGAGGGAGAGAGGGAGGTAGGGGATAAGGAGGGAGAGAGGGAGGGAGGGGTTAAGGAGAGAGAGGGAGGGTAGGGGATAAGGAGGGAGAGACGGAGAGGGAGAGGGAGAGGGAGAGAGGGAGGTTAGGGTTTAGGGAGACAGAGAGGGAGGGAGGTAGAGAGGGAGGATAGGGGATAAGGAGGGAGTGAGGGAGAGGGAGAGAGGGAGGGTAGGGTTTAGGGAGGGTAGGGTTTAGGGAGGCAGAGAGGGAGGGTAGGGGATAAGGAGGGAGATAGAGAGAGGGATTGAGGGAGGAGAGGGGTTAAGGAGGGGAGATGGAGGGTAGAGGATAAGGAGGGAGGGAGAGAGAGAGGGAGTATAGGGTTTAGAGAGGCAGTGAGGGAAGGAGAGAGGGAAGGGAGCGGTTAAGGAGGGAGAGAGGGAGGGTAGGATTTAGTGAGGCAGAGAGGGAGGGGAGAGGTTAGGGAGGGAGAGAGAAAAGGTAGGTTTAGGGAGGCAGAGAGGGAGGGGAGGGGTTAAGGAAGGAGAGGGGGAGGGTATGGGGATAAGGAGGGAGAGGGAGAGAGGGAAGGTAGGGTTTAGGGAGGCAGTGAGGAAGGGAAAGAGGGAGGGGAGGGGTTAAGGAGGGAGAGCTGGAGGTTAGGGGATAAGGAGTGAGAGAGAGAGGGAGGGTAGGGGGATAAGGAGGGAGAGGGAGAGAGGGAAGGTAGGGTTTAGGCAGGCAGTGAGGGAGGGAGAGAGGGAGGGGAGGGGTTAAGGAAAGAGGGAGAGAGGGTTTGGGATAAGGAGGGAGGGAAGGAGGGTAGGGTTTAGGGAGGCAGAAAGGGAGAGGAGGGGATAAGGAGGGATAGAGGGAGGGTAGGGGATAAGGAGGGAGAGAGGGAGGGTAGGGCTTATGGAGGCAGAGAGGGAGGGAGAGAGGGAGGGGAGGGGTTAAAGAGGGATAGAAGGAGGGTAGGGTTTAGGGAGGCAGAGAGGGAGGGAGAGAGGGATGATAGGGGTTATGGAGGGTGATAAAGGGCATGAGGGATGTGATTTTGGAGGGAGGGTGCGAGCGAGGAATGGGCGAGGGGTGGGAGGGAAGGGGCAGAGGGGAGGTGGGAGGGGGGAGGATGAGGAGCGGGAGAGGGGAATTTGGGCTCTGGGAGTGACCTGGAGTTACGAGGGGGGGAGCGTTTAACCCTGCAGTGAATGAGTGGAGAGTGGCTGGGGCTCAGAGACGTTCTTGATTTTTTCTGTCACTCTGGAATCTTGCCATTCCTCCATTGCAGAGGCCGACAAGTCCGCCTACCTGATGGGACTGAACTCGGCTGACCTTCTGAAGGGGCTGTGTCACCCCCGAGTCAAAGTGGGGAACGAGTATGTCACCAAGGGTCAGAACGTCCAACAGGTAAACACCGCGTTCAATACTGGTGGAACAACGGTCGACGTCGGGAATGGGCGCTTCCATCCTCGCCCCGTCCTGCTTCCCCATTCCTCAACCCGCGGGGATGGAGCGTGTCCCACACTCTCCCAGTCCGTCCCCAACGGACATCTCCGCAGGATCCTTACGCTGTGGGAAATTCCTCGGAGGTCCCCAGCTCCCACCGACGCTCCCAGCCCCTGTCTCCCAGACGCCGCACTCCGCGTCCCGGCCTCCGATCCCCCATCCCAGAGCGGATCCCGATCCCAGTCGCAAAACCGGGATGGCAAAGCCCGAACTGAACCCTGCCTCAGGACCCTCGAACGCTCCATCGCGATCCTCGAATCCCGATCCGCGTCCCAGATTCCGACGTCTCTCGCACATCCTAAGTGTGGCGCCAACTAATCTGTCTTCAATGTCGGACAGGTCTCCTACGCGACAGGGGCTCTGGCCAAGTCCGTGTATGAGAAGATGTTCTCCTGGATGGTGCTGAGAATAAACCAGTCTCTGGAAACCAAACTCCCGAGGCAGTATTTCATCGGAGTGTTGGACATCGCTGGATTCGAGATCTTCGATGTGAGTAAATCTCCCTCTACACCGTCCCCGTCAAACACTCCCAGGACATGTACAGCACGGGGTTAGATACAGAGTAAAGCTCCCTCTACACCGTCCCCATCAAACACTCCCAGGACAGGTACAGCACGGGGTTAGATACAGAGTAAAGCTCCCTCTACACCGTCCCCATCAAACACTCCCAGGACAGGTACAGCACGGGGTTAGATACAGAGTAAAGCTCCCTCTACACTGTCCCCATCAAACACTCCCAGGACAGGTACAGCACGGGGTTAGATACAGAATAAAGCTCCCTCTACACTGTCCCCATCAAACACTCCCAGGACAGGTACAGCACGGGGTTAGATACAGAGTAAATCTCCCTCTACACCGTCCCCATCAAACACTCCCAGGACAGGTACAGCACGGGGTTAGATACAGAGTAAAGCTCCCTCTACACTGTCCCCATCAAACACTCCCAGGACAGGTACAGCACGGGGTTAGATACAGAGTAAAGCTCCCTCTACACTGTCCCCATCAAACACTCCCAGGACAGGTACAACACTGGGTTGGATACAGACAATTCTCTTACCTTTAGTGTGATCAGTGACAATGAAGAGGACTGGATGATCGATCAGGGTGGATTGGATCTGTGTGAGAGAGAGAGAGACAGGAATGAGTTAGTTCGGATGGTCACTGCACAGGGAGAGATTCCCTCTCATATTGATCGTATGTTAATGCTTTACAGTGGATCACAATCCAGGCTATAAGTGTTTCTCTCTCCTCAGTTGGTATCCAGTGAAAGAGAAAGAGACAGAGAGAGAGAGAGAGAGAGAGAGGCAGACAGAGGGAGAGTGAGAAAGTGAGAGGCAGAGAGAGGGAGAGGGAGAGGCAGACAGAGGGAGAGAGAGAGAGAGAAAGTGACAGATAGAGAGAGAGACCGAGAGAGAGGCATACAGAGGGAGAGAAAGGGGGTGATGCTGAGAGAGGGAGAGAGACAGAGAGAGAGAGAAGAGCAAGCGAGAGCCATTGGCAGAGAGAATGGCAGAGAGAGAGAGAGAGACAGGATGAGAGAGAAGGGAGAGACTGAGGTAGCGAGCGAGCGACAGAGAGAGAGTGAAGGACAGGGGGATGGAGTGAGGGACAAAGAGATAAAGATAGAGAAAGCAAACGACAGTGAGGGAGAGAGGGGCAGAGAGTGAAAGAGAGAGAGAGTCAGATAGAGTAATATAGGGAAGGAAGGAAAGAGAGAGAGAGAGAGAGAGAGAGATGGAAGGCAGGTACCACACATCGTTGGATATGTATTGAGGCTGGAGGAGGTTACAGAGATAGGGAGGGGTGTAGGGGTTGGAGGAGGTTACAGAGATAGGGAGGGGTGTAGGGGCTGGAGGAGGTTACAGAGATAGGGAGGGGTGTAGGGGCTGGAGGAGGTTACAGAGATAGGGAGGGTTGTAGGGGGCTGGAGGAGGTTACAGAGATAGGGAGGGGTGTAGAGGCTGGAGGAGGTTACAGAGATAGGGAGGGGTGTAGGGGCTGGAGGAGGTTACAGAGATAGGGAGGGGTTTAGGTGCTGGAGGAGGGTACAGAGAGAGGGAGGGGTGTAGGGGTTGGAGGAGGTTACAGAGATAGGGAGGGGTGTAGGGGCTGGAGGAGGTTACAGAGATGGGGAGGGGTGTAGGGGGCTGGAGGAGGTTACAGAGATAGGGAGGGGTGTAGGTGCTGGAGGAGGTTACAGAGATAGGGAGGGGTGTTGGGGTTGGGGGAGGTTACAGAGATAGGGAGGGGTGTAGGGGGCTGGAAGAGGTTACAGAGATAGGGAGGGGTGTAGGAGGTGACAGAGATAGGGAGGGGGTCTGAGTCCCGGGAGTGAGTTGGTAACGGGGCTGGGGTGTGTGAAGGGGGGGGTAGTGCCGGACCAGGAGGACAATGTGTGCCAGCGAGCGCAGTGGGTGACGTTTGCCCCAGACCAGCCTGCCCCTTGGACATGAGCCTCTGTGGGAAGTAACTCCCAGTTCTACCCTCTCTCTCCTCCCAGTTCAACAGCTTTGAGCAGCTCTGCATCAACTTCACCAACGAGAAGCTCCAGCAGTTCTTCAACCACCACATGTTCGTCCTGGAACAGGAGGAATACAAGAAGGAGGGGATCGAGTGGGAGTTCATCGATTTCGGCATGGACCTGCAAGCCTGCATCGACCTGATTGAGAAGGTGAGGAACCCCTATTCCCCTCAACCTCGCCGCCCTCTCCTCCTCACACCTCCTTCCTTTCTATCTCTCTCACACCTTCTCTCCGTCTCTCTCTCTCTCATACACTCTCTCTCTCTCTCTCACACCTTCTCTCCATCTCTCTCTCTCTCCCTCACACACACTCTCTCTCTCTCACACGTTCTCTCCGTCTCTCTCTCTCTCTCTCACACATCCTCTCCGTCTCTCTCTCTCTCTCTCACACACACACTCTCTCTCTCTCACACATTCTCTCCGTCTCTCTCTCTCACACACTCTCTCTCTCTCACACACACACTCTCTCTCTCACACACTCTCTCTCTCTCACACACACACTCTCTCTCTCACACATTCTCTCCGTCTCTCTCTCTCACACACACACACTCTCTCTCATATTCTCTCCGTCTCTCTCTCTCACACACACACACTCTCTCTCTCTCACACACACTCTCTCTCCCTCACACATACTCTCTCTCTCACACGTTCTCTCCGTCTCTCTCTCTCTCTCTCTCTCACACGCACTCTCTCTCTCTCACACATCCTCTCCGTCTCTCTCTCTCTCTCACACACACACTCTCTCTCTCTCACACATTCTCTCCGTCTCTCTCTCTCACACACTCTCTCTCACACACATTCTCTCCGTCTCTCTCTCACACACACACTCTCTCTCATATTCTCTCCGTCTCTCTCTCTCACACACACACACTCTCTCTCTCTCTCACACACACTCTCTCTCCCTCACACACACTCTCTCTCTCTCACACGTTCTCTCCGTCTCTCTCTCTCTCTCTCTCTCACACACACTCTCTCTCTCTCACACATCCTCTCCGTCTCTCTCTCTCTCTCACACACACACTCTCTCTCTCACACATTCTCTCCGTCTCTCTCTCTCACACACTCTCTCTCTCTCACACACACACTCTCTCTCTCTCACACATTCTCTCCGTCTCTCTCTCACACACACACTCTCTCTCACACATTCTCTCCGT
>NW_027599030.1:0-32661 GCF_964194155.1 Cetorhinus maximus | reverse complement strand
ACTGGTGTCTCTCAGTCCCTCTCTCTCAGGGAGATATCTGTACACTGACTGGTGTCTCTCAGTCCCCCTCTCCAGAGAGATATCTGTACACTGACTGGTGTCTCTCAGTCCCCCTCTCTCTCAGGGAGAAACCTGTACACTGACTGGTGTCTCTCAGTCCCCTCTCTCTCAGGGAGATATCTGTACACTGACTGGTGTCTATCAGTCCCCCTCTCTCTCAGGGAGATATCTGTACACTGACTGGTGTCTCTCAGTCCCTCTCTCTCAGGGAGATATCTGTACACTGATTGGTTTCTCTCAGTCCCTCTCTCTCAGGGAGATATCTGTACACTGACTGGTGTTTCTCAGTCCCTCTCTCTCTCAGGGAGATATCTGTACATTGACTGGTGTCTCTCAGTCCCTCTCTCTCAGGCAGATATCTGTACACTGATTGGTGTCTCTCAGTCCCTCTCTCTCAGGGAGATATCTGTACACTGACTGGTGTCTCTCAGTCCCTCTCTCTCAGGGAGATATTTGTACACTCACTGGTGTCTCTCAGTCCCTCTCTCTCAGGGAGATATCTGTACACTGACTGGTGTCTCTCAGTCCCCTCTCTCTCAGGCAGATATCTGTACACTGACTGGTGTCTATCAGTCCCTCTCTCTCAGGGAGATATCTGTACACTGACTGGTGTCTCTCAGTCCCTCTCTCTCAGGCAGATATCTGTACACTGACTGGTGTCTATCAGTCCCTCTCTCTCAGGGAGATATCTGTACACTGACTGGTGTCTCTCAGTCCCTCTCTCTCAGGCAGATATCTGTACACTGACTGGTGTCTATCAGTCCCTCTCTCTCAGGGAGATATCTGTACACTGACTGGTGTCTCTCAGTCCCCTCTCTCAGGGAGATATCTGTACACTGACTGGTGTCTCTCAGCCCCCTCTCTTTCAGGGAGATATCTGTACACTGACTGGTGTCTCTCAGTCCCTCTCTGTCAGGGAGATATCTATACACTGAATGGTGTCTCTCAGTCCCCCTCTCTCTCAGGGAGATATCTGTACAGTGACTGGTGTCTCACAGTCCCCTCTATCTCAGGGAGATATCTGAACACTGACTGGTGTCTCTCAGTCCCCTCTCTCTCAGGGAGATATCTGTACACTGACTGGTGTCTCTCAGTCCCTCTCTCTCAGGGAGATATCTGTACACTGACTATTGTCACTCAGTCTCTCTCTCTCTCAGGGAGATATCTGTACACTGACTGGTGTCTCTCAGTCCCTCTCTCTCAGGGAGATAGCTGTACACTGACTGGTGTCTCATAGTTCCCTCTATCTCAGGGAGATATCTGTACACTGACTGGTGTCTCTCAGTCCCTCTCTCTCAGGGAGATAGCTGTACACTGACTGGTGTCTCATAGTTCCCTCTATCTCAGGGAGATATCTGTACACTGACTGGTGTCTCATAGTTCCCTCTATCTCAGGGAGATATCTGTACACTGACTGGTGTCTCGCAGTCCCTCTCTCTCAGGGAGATATCTGTACACTGACTGTCGCGCACTCCAAATACGGACGCGCACTCCAAATACGGTCGCGCACTCAAATACGGGCGCGCACTCCATATACGGGCGCGCACTCCAAATATGGGCGCGCACTCCAAATGCGGTCGCACTCTCCAAATGCGGTCGCGCAGTCCAAATACGGTTGCGCAGTCCAAATACGGTCACGCACTCCAAAAACGGTTGCACACTCCAAATAGGGGCGAGCACTCCAAATACGGTCGCCCATTCCAAATATGATCGCCCACAACAAATACGGTCACCCACTCCACATACGGTCGACCACTCCAAATACGGTCGCGCACTCCAAATACAGTCGCACACTCCAAATACGGTCGCGCACTCCAAATACCCACTCCAAATACGGTCATGCGCTCCAAATACGGTCGCGTACTCCAAATATCCACTCCAAATACGGTCGCGCACTCCAAATACGGGTGCGCACTCTAAATACGGTCGCCCATTACAAATATGGTCGCCCACTCCAAATACGGTCGCCCACTCCAAATACGGTCGCGCACTCCAAATACGGTCGCGCACTCCAAATACGGTCGCCCACTACAAATACGGTAGCACACTCCAAAACCTGTCGCGCACTCCAAACACGGTCGCGCACTCCAAATATGGTCGCACACTCCAAATGCGACCGCGCACTCCAAATGCGTTCGGGTACTCCAAATACCCACTCCAAACACGGTTGTGCACTCCAAATACGGTCGCGCACTCCGAATACGGTCGCGCACTCCAAATACCGTCGCGCACTCCAAATACGGTCGCCCACTCCAAATACGGTCGCGCACTCCAAATACGGTCGCGCACTCCAAATACCCACTCCAAATACGGTCACGCGCTCCAAATACGGTCGCGTACTCCAAATACCCACTCCAAACACGGTTGTGCACTCCAAATACGGTTGCGCACTCCAAATACGGTCGCGCACTCCAAATACAGTCGCGCATTCCAATTACGGTCGCGGTCTCCAAATACCCACTCCCAATACGTTCGCACAGTCCAAATGCGGTGGTGCACTCCAAATACAGTCACCCACTCCAAATACGGTCGCGCACTCCAAATACCCACTCCAAATACGGTCGCGCACTCCAAATACGGTCGCCCACTCCAAATGCGGTTGCCCACTCCAAATACGGTCGCGCACTAGAAATATGGTCGCGCACTCCAAATACGGTCGCGCATTCCAAATACGGGCGCGCACTCCAAATACGGGTGCGCACTCTAAATACGGTCGACCATTGCAAATACGGTCGCCCACTCCAAATACGGGCACGCACTCCAAATACGGTTGCGCACTCCAAATACGGTCGTGCACTCAAAATACCCACTCCAAATGCGGTCGCACACTCCAAATACGGTCGCCCACTCCAGATACGGTCGCCCACTCCAAATACGGTAGCGCACTCCAAATCCTGTCGCCCACTCCAAATACGGTCGCGCAATCCAAATACAGTCGCGCACTCCAAATATGGTCGCGCACACCAAATACGGGCACGCACTCCAAATATGGTTGCGTACTCCAAATACGGTCGCGCACTCCAAATACGGTTGCGCGCTCCATATACGGTCGCGCTCTCCAAATGCGTTCGCGTACTCCAAATACCCACTGCAAATAGGTCGTGTACTCCAAATACGGTCGCGCACTCCAAATACCCAATCCAAATACGGTCGCGCACTCCAAATGCGGTCGCGCACTCCAAATACGGTCGCGCACTCCCAATACGGTCGCGCACTCCAAATACCGTCGCCCACTCCAAATACCCACTCCAAATACGGTCAGGCGATCCAAATACAGTCGCGCACTCCAAATACGGTCGCGCACTCCAAATACCATCGCCCACTCCAAATTCCGTCGCGCACTACAAATACGGTCGCCCACTCCAAATACGGTCGCACACTCCAAATACGGTCGCGCACTGCAAATACGGTCGCGTAATCCTAATACAGTCGCGCATTCCAATTACGGTCGCGCTCTCTATATACCCACTCCAAATACGTTCGCTCACTCCAAATGCGGTGGTGCACTCCAAATACGGTCGTCCACTCCAAATACGGTCGCCCACTCCAAATACGGTCGCGCACTCCAAATACGGTAGCGCACTCCAAATACGGTCGCGCATTCCAAATACGGTCGCGCACTCCAAATACCCACTCCAAATACGGTCGCGCACTCCAAATACGGTTGCGCACTCCAAATGCGGTTGCCCACTCCAAATACGGTCGCCCACTCCAAATACGGTCGCGCACTCCAAATACGGGCGCGCTCTCCAAATACGGGCTCGCACTACAAATACAGGCGCCCACTCCAAATACGGGCGCCCACTACATATACGGTCGCCCACTCCAAATATGGTCGCCCACTCCAAATACGGGCGCGCACTCCAAATACGGGAGCGCACTCAAAATACAGGCGCGCACTCCAAATGCGGTCAGGCACTGCATATGCGGACGCGCACTACAAATACGGGCGCGCACTCCAAATCCGTGCGTGCATTCCAAATAGGGTCGCCCACTCCAAATACGGTCGTGCACTCCAAATACGGTCACCCACACCAAATACGGGCGCGCACTCCAAATAGGGGCGCACACTCCAAATGCGGTGGCGCACTCCAAATGCGGTCGCGCACTCCAAATACGGTCGCGCACTCCAAATGCGTTCGCATACTCCAAATACCCACTGCAAATAGGTCGCGTACTCCAAATACATCGCGCACTCCAAATACCAAATCCAAATAAGGTCGCGCACTCCAAATACGGTCGCGCACTCCAAATACGGTCGCCCACTCCAAAAACGGTCGCGCACTCCAAATCCTGTCGCCTACTCCAAATACGGTCGTGCAATCCAAATACGGTCGCGCACTCCAAATACGGTCGCGCACTCCAAATACGGTCGCGCACTCCAAATACGGTCGTGCACTACAAATACGGTCGCGCACTCCAAATACGGGCGTGCTCTCCAAATACGGGCGCGCACTACAAATACGGGCGCCCACTCCAAATACGGGCGCCCACTCCATATACGGTCGCCCACTGCAAATAATGTCGCCCACTCCAAATACGGGCGCGCACTCCAAATACGGGCGCGCACTCAAAATACAGGCGCACACTCCATATGCGGTCAGGCACTGCAAATGCGGACGCGCACTCCAAATCCGGGCGCGCATTCCAAATAGGGTCGCCCACACCAGATATGGTCGTGCACTCCAAATACGGTCGCGCACTCCAAATGCGGTCGCGCACTCCAAATACCCACTGCAAATAGGTCGCGCACTCCAAATACCCAATCCAAATATGGTAGCGCACTCCAAATACGGTCGCGCACTCCAAATACCCAATCCAAATATGGTAGCGCACTCCAAATACGGTCGCGCACTCCAAATACCCAATCCAAATACGGTCGCGCACTCCAAATACGGGCAAAAACTCCAAATACGGTCGCCCTTTCCAAATATGATAGCCCACTGCAAATACGGTCGCTCACTACACAAGCGGTCGCCAACTCCAAATACGGTCGCCCACTCCAAATATGGTCGCGTCCTCCAAATACAGTCGCCCACTCCAAATTCGGTCGCGCACTACAAATCCGGTCGCGCACTCCAAATCCGGTCGCGCACTCCAAATACGGGTGCACACTCCAAATACGGGCGCGCACTACAAATACTAGCGCCTACTCCACATACGGGCGCCCACTCCAAATACGGTCGCCCACTCCAAATAAGGTCGCCCACTCCAAATACGGGCGCGCACTACAAATTCGGGCGCGCACTCCAAATCCGGGCGCGCATTCCAAATAGGGTCGCCCACTCCAAATACGGTCGCGCACTCCAAATACGGTCGCCCACACCAAATACGGGCGCGTACTCCAAATACGGGAGCACAAATCAAATGTGGTCGCGCCCTCCAAATGCGGTTGTGCACTCCAAATACGGTCACGCAGTCCAAATACGGTCGCGCCCTCCAATTGCGGTCGCGCACTGAAAATACGGTCGCGCGTACCATATACGGTCGCGCACTCCAAATGCGTTCGCGTACTCCAAATACCCACTGCAAATAGGTCGCGTACTCCAAATACGATCGCGCACTCCAAATACCCACTCCAAATACGGTCGCCCACTCCAAATACGGTCGCCCACTCCAAATACGGTCGCGCACACCAAATACGGGCGCGTTCTCCAAATACGGGCGTGCACTCCAAATACGGTCGCCCATTCCAAATATGATCGCCCACTGCAAATATGGTCGCCCACTACACATGCGGTCGCCAACTCCAAATACGTTCGCGCACTCCAAATACGGTCCACGACTCCAAATACTGTCGCGCACTCCAAATACGGTCATGCGCTCCATATACGGTCGCGCACTCCAAATACGGTCGTGCGCTCCATATACGGTCGCGCACTCCAAATTTGTTCGCGCTTTCTAAATACCCAATGCAAATAGGTCGCGTACTCCAAATACGGTCGTGCACTCCAAATACCCACTCCAAATACGGTCGCGCACTCCAAATACGGTCGCGCACTCCAAATACGGTCGAGAACTCCAAATACGGTCGCGCACTCCAAATACGGGTGCGCACTCCAAATGCAGGCATTCACTCCATGTACGGGCTCGCACTCCAAATACAAGCGCACACTCCAAATGCGGTCGCGCTCTCCAAATGCGGTCGCGCACTCCAAATACCCACTCTAAATACGGTCGCGCACTCCAAATACGGTCGCGGACTCCAAATACCCACTCCAATTACGGTCGCGCACTCCAAATACGGTCGCGCAATCCAAATACGGTCGTGCACTCCAAATCCTGTCACGCACTCCAAATACGGTCGCGCACTCCAAATCCTGTCGCGCACTACAAATACGGTCGCCCACTCCAAATACGGCCGCGCACTCTAAATACGGTCGCCCATTCCAAATACGGTCGCGCACTCCAAATAGACACTCGACATACGGTCACGCACTCCAAACACGGTCCCTCACTCTGAATACGGTCGCGCACTCCAAAAATGGTCGCGCATTCCAAATACGGTCGCGCACTCCAAATACGGGCGTGCACTCCAAATACGGTCGTCCATTCCAAATATGATCGCCCACTGCAAATATGGTCGCCCACTACACATGCGGTCGCCAACTCCAAATACGTTCGCGCACTCCAAATACGGTACACGACTCCAAATACTGTCGCGCACACCAAATACGGTCGCCCACTCCAAATCCGGTCGCGCACTCCAAATACGGTCGTGCGCTCCATATACGGTCGCGCACTCCAAATGTGTTCGCGTTTTCTAAATATCCACTGCAAATAGGTCGCGTACTCCAAATACGGTCGTGCACTCCAAATACCCACTCCAAATACGGTCGCGCACTCCAAATACGGTCGCGCACTCCAAATACGGTTGAGAACTCCAAATACGGTCGCGCACTCCAAATGCAGGTGTTCACTCCATGTACGGGCTCGCACTCCAAATACAAGCGCACACTCCAAATGCGGTCGCGCACTACAAATACGGGCGCGCACTCCAAATACGGGCGCGCACTCCAAATACGGGCGCGGCCTCCAAATATGGGCGCGCCCTCCATATATGTGCATGCACTCCAAATACGGGCGCGAACTCCAAATGCGGTCACGCACTCCAAATGAGGTCGCGCACTCCAAATACGGGCGCGCACTCCAAATGAGGTCGCGCACACCAAATACGGTCTTGCACTCCAATTACAGTTGCGCACTCCAAATGTGGTCGCGCAGAACAAATAGGGTCACGCACTCCAAATACGGGCGTGCACTCCAAATACGGTCGCGCACTCCAAATACCCACTCAAAATACGGTCGCGCACTCCAAATAGACACTCGACATACGGTCGCGCACTCCAAACACGGTCCCTCACTCTGAATATGGTCGCGCACTCCAAAAATGGTCGCGCTTTCCAAAGACGGTCGCGCACTCCAAATACCCACTCCAAATACGGTCGCTCATTCCAAATACGGTCACGCACTCCAAATACGGTCGCCCACTCCAAATATGGGTGTGCACTCCAAATACAGGCGTTCCCTCCATATATGGGCTCGCACTCCAAATACAAGCGCACAGTCCAAATGCGGTCGCGCTCTCCAAATGCGGTCATGCACTCCAAATACCCACTCTAAATACGGTCGCGCACTCCAAATACGGTCGCGCACTCCAAATACGGTCGCGCAATCCAAATACGGTCGCGCACTGCAAATACGGTCACCTACACCAAATATGGTCTCGCACTCCAAATCCTGTCGCGCACTACAAATACGGTTGCCCACTCCAAATAGGGGCGTGCACTCTAAATACGGTTGCCCATTCCAAATATGGTCGCCCACTCCAAATATGGTCTCGCACTCCAAATACGGTCGCGCACTCCAAATACGGTCACGCACTCCAAATACGCTCGCCCACTCCAAATACGGTCGCGCACTCCAAATCCTGTCGCCCACTCCAAATACAGTCGCGCACTCCAAAGATGGTCGCGCACACCAAGTACGGTCGAGCACACCAAATACGGGCGCGCTCTCCAAATATGGGCATGCACTCCAAATACGGTCGCCCATTCCAAATAAGATCGCCCACTGCAAATACCGTCGCCCACTACACATACGGTCGCCAACTCCAAATACAGTCGCGCACTCCAAATACGGTCGCATTCTCCAAATACAGTCGCGCACTCCAAATACGGTCGCCCACTCCAAATACGGTCGTGCACTACAAATCCGGTCGCGGACTCCAAATACGGTCGCGCACTCCTAATACGGTCGCGCACTCCAAATACGGTCGCGCACTCCAAATACGGGCGCGCTCTCCAAATACGGGCGTGCACTCCAAATACGGTCGCCCATTCCAAATATGATCGCCCACTGCAAATATGGTCGCCCACTACACATGCGGTCGCCAACTCCAAATACGTTCGCGCACTCCAAATACGGTCGCCCATTCCAAATATGATCGCCCACTGCAAATATGGTCGCCCACTACACATGCGGTCGCCAACTCCAAATACGTTCGCGCACTCCAAATACGGTCCACGACTCCAAATACTGTCACGCACACCAAATACGGTCGCCCACTCCAAATCCGGTCGCGCACTCCAAATACGGTCGTGCGCTCCATATACGGTCGCGCACTCCAAATGTTTTCGCGTTTTCTAAATACCCACTGCAAATAGGTCGCGTACTCCAAATACGGTCGTGCACTCCAAATACCCACTCCAAATACGGTCGCGCACTCCAAATACGGTCGCGCACTCCAAATATGGTCGAGAACTCCAAATACGGTCGCGCACTCCAAATGCAGGTGTTCACTCTATGTACGGGCTCGAACTCCAAATACAAGCGCACACTCCAAATGCGGTCGCGCTCTCCAAATGCGGTCGCGCACTCCAAATACCCACTCTAAATATGGTCGCGCACTCCAAATACGGTCGCGGACTCCAAATACCCACTCCAATTACGGTCGCGCACTCCAAATACGGTCGCGCAATCCAAATACGGTCGTGCACTCCAAATCCTGTCGCGCACTCCAAATACGGTCGCGCACTCCAAATCCTGTCGCGCACTACAAATACGGTCGCCCACTCCAAATACGGCCGCGCACTCTAAATACGGTCGCCCATTCCAAATACGGTCGCGCACTCCAAATATGGGCGCGCACTCCAAATACGGGTACCCACACCAAATACGGGAGCCCACTCCAAATACGGTCGCCCACTCCAAATATGGTCGCGCACTGCAAAGACGTGTGCGGACTCCAAATACGCGATCGCACTCCAAATACAGGCGCACGTTACAAATACGGGCGCGCACTCCAAATAAAGGCGTGCACTCCAAATACGGGCGCGGCCTCCAAATATGGGCGCGCCCTCCATATATGTGCACGCACTCCAAATACGGGCGCGCACTCCAAATGCGGTCACGCACTCCAAATGAGGTCGCGCACTACAAATACGGGCGCGCACTCCAAATGCGGTCGCTCACTCCAAATACGGTCGTGCACTCCAATTACAGTTGCGCACTCCAAATGTGGTCGCGCAGAACAAATAGGGTCACGCACTCCAAATACGGGCGCGCACTCCAAATGCGGTCGCGCACTCCAAATACCCACTCAAAATACGGTCGCGCACTCCAAATAGACACTCGACATACGGTCACGCACTCCAAACACGGTCCCTCACTCTGAATACGGTCGCGCACTCCAAAAATGGTCGCGCATTCCAAATACGGTCGCGCACTCCAAATACGGGCGTGCACTCCAAATACGGTCGTCCATTCCAAATATGATCGCCCACTGCAAATATGGTCGCCCACTACACATGCGGTCGCCAACTCCAAATACGTTCGCGCACTCCAAATACGGTACACGACTCCAAATACTGTTGCGCACACCAAATACGGTCGCCCACTCCAAATCCGGTCGCGCACTCCAAATACGGTCGTGCGCTCCATATACGGTCGCGCACTCCAAATGTGTTCGCGTTTTCTAAATATCCACTGCAAATAGGTCGCGTACTCCAAATACGGTCGTGCACTCCAAATACCCACTCCAAATACGGTCGCGCACTCCAAATACGGTCGCGCACTCCAAATACGGTTGAGAACTCCAAATACGGTCGCGCACTCCAAATGCAGGTGTTCACTCCATGTACGGGCTCGCACTCCAAATACAAGCGCACACTCCAAATGCGGTCGCGCTCTCCAAATGCGGTCGCGCACTCCAAATACCCACTCTAAATACGGTCGCGCACTCCAAATACGGTCGCGGACTCCAAATACCCACTCCAATTACGGTCGCGCACTCCAAATACGGTCGCGCAATCCAAATACGGTCGTGCACTCCAAATCCTGTCACGCACTCCAAATACGGTCGCGCACTCCAAATCCTGTCGCGCACTACAAATACGGTCGCCCACTCCAAATACGGCCGCGCACTCTAAATACGGTCGCCCATTCCAAATACGGTCGCGCACTCCAAATATTGGCGCGCACTCCAAATACGGGTACCCACACCAAATACGGGAGCCCACTCCAAATACGGTCGCCCACTCCAAATACGGTTGCCCACTCCAAATAAGGTCGCCCACTCCAAATATGGTCGCGCACTGCAAAGACGTGTGCGGACTCCAAATACGCGATCGCACTCCAAATACGGGCGCGCGTTACAAATACGGGCGCGCACTCCAAATACGGGCGCGCACTCCAAATACGGGCGCGGCCTCCAAATATGGGCGCGCCCTCCATATATGTGCACGCACTCCAAATACGGGCGCGCACTCCAAATGCGGTCACGCACTCCAAATGAGGTCGCGCACTACAAATACGGTCGTGCACTCCAATTACAGTTGCGCACTCCAAATGTGGTCGCGCAGAACAAATAGGGTCACGCACTCCAAATACGGGCGCGCACTCCAAATGCGGTCGCGCACTCCAAATACCCACTCAAAATACGGTCGCGCACTCCAAATAGACACTCGACATACGGTCGCGCACTCCAAACACGGTCCCTCACTCTGAATACGGTCGCGCACTCCAAAAATGGTCGCGCATTCCAAATACGGTCGCGCACTCCAAATACCCACTCCAAATACGGTCGCTCATTCCAAATACGGTCACGCACTCCAAATACGGTCGCCCACTCCAAATACGGGTGTGCACTCCAAATACAGGCGTTCCCTCCATATATGGGCTTGCTCTCCAAATACAAGCGCACACTCCAAATGCGGTCGCGCTCTCCAAATGCGGTCGTGCACTCCAAATACCCACTCTAAATACGGTCGCGCACTCCAAATACGGTCGCGCACTCCAAATACGCGGTCACACTCCAAATACAGTCGCGCACTCCAAATATGGTCGCGCACTCCAAATACGGTCGCGCAATCCAAATACGGTCGCGTACTGCAAATACGGTCGCCTAGACCAAATATGGTCTCGCACTCCAAATACGGTCGCGCACTCCAAATACGGTCGCGCACTCCAAATACGGTCGCACACTCCAAATACGGTCGCGCACTCCAAATCCTGTCGCCCACTCCAAATACAGTCGCGCACTCCAAAGATGGTCGCGCACACCAAGTACGGTCGAGCACACCAAATACGGGCGCGCTCTCCAAATATGGGCATGCACTCCAAATATGGTCGCCCATTCCAAATATGATCGCCCACTGCAAATACCGTCGCCCACTACACATACGGTCGCCAACTCCAAATACAGTCACGCACTCCAAATACGGTCGCATTCTCCAAATACGGTCGCGCACTCCAAATACGGTCGCCCACTCCAAATACGGTCGTGCACTACAAATCCGGTCGCGGACTCCAAATACGGTCGCGCACTCCTAATACGGTCGCGCACTCCAAATACGGTCGCGCATTCCAAATACGGTCGCGCACTCCAAATATGGCCGCGCACTCCAAATACCGTCGCGCACTCCAAATACGGTTGCACATTCCAAATACCGTCGCGCACTCCAAATACCCACTCCAAATATGGTGACGCGCTCCAAACACGGTCGCGTACTCCAAATACCCACTCCAAATACGGTCGCGCACTCCAAATACGGTCACGCACTCCAAATACGCGGTCGCACTCCAAATACGGTCGCGCACTCCAAATATGGTCGCGCACACGAAGTACGGTCGCGCACACCAAATACAGGCGCGCACTCCAAATATGGGCGTGCACTCCAAATACGGTCGCGCAATCCAAATACGGTCGTGCACTCCAAATCCTGTCACGCACTCCAAATACGGTCGCGCACTCCAAATCCTGTCGCGCGCTACAAATACGGTCGCCCACTCCAAATACGGCCGCGCACTCTAAATACGGTCGCCCATTCCAAATACGGTCGCGCACTCCAAATATTGGCGCGCACTCCAAATACGGGTACCCACACCAAATACGGGAGCCCACTCCAAATACGGTCGCCCACTCCAAATACGGTTGCCCACTCCAAATAAGGTCGCCCACTCCAAATATGGTCGCGCACTGCAAAGACGTGTGCGGACTCCAAATACGCGATCGCACTCCAAATACGGGCGCGCGTTACAAATACGGGCGCGCACTCCAAATACGGGCGCGCACTCCAAATACGGGCGCGGCCTCCAAATATGGGCGCGCCCTCCATATATGTGCACGCACTCCAAATACGGGCGCGCACTCCAAATGCGGTCACGCACTCCAAATGAGGTCGCGCACTACAAATACGGTCGTGCACTCCAATTACAGTTGCGCACTCCAAATGTGGTCGCGCAGAACAAATAGGGTCACGCACTCCAAATACGGGCGCGCACTCCAAATGCGGTCGCGCACTCCAAATACCCACTCAAAATACGGTCGCGCACTCCAAATAGACACTCGACATACGGTCGCGCACTCCAAACACGGTCCCTCACTCTGAATACGGTCGCGCACTCCAAAAATGGTCGCGCATTCCAAATACGGTCGCGCACTCCAAATACCCACTCCAAATACGGTCGCTCATTCCAAATACGGTCACGCACTCCAAATACGGTCGCCCACTCCAAATACGGGTGTGCACTCCAAATACAGGCGTTCCCTCCATATATGGGCTTGCTCTCCAAATACAAGCGCACACTCCAAATGCGGTCACGCTCTCCAAATGCGGTCGTGCACTCCAAATACCCACTCTAAATACGGTCGCGCACTCCAAATACGGTCGCGCACTCCAAATACGCGGTCACACTCCAAATACAGTCGCGCACTCCAAATATGGTCGCGCACTCCAAATACGGTCGCGCAATCCAAATACGGTCGCGTACTGCAAATACGGTCGCCTAGACCAAATATGGTCTCGCACTCCAAATACGGTCGCGCACTCCAAATACGGTCGCGCACTCCAAATACGGTCGCACACTCCAAATACGGTCGCGCACTCCAAATCCTGTCGCCCACTCCAAATACAGTCGCGCACTCCAAAGATGGTCGCGCACACCAAGTACGGTCGAGCACACCAAATACGGGCGCGCTCTCCAAATATGGGCATGCACTCCAAATATGGTCGCCCATTCCAAATATGATCGCCCACTGCAAATACCGTCGCCCACTACACATACGGTCGCCAACTCCAAATACAGTCACGCACTCCAAATACGGTCGCATTCTCCAAATACGGTCGCGCACTCCAAATACGGTCGCCCACTCCAAATACGGTCGTGCACTACAAATCCGGTCGCGGACTCCAAATACGGTCGCGCATTCCAAATACGGTCGCGCACTCCAAATATGGCCGCGCACTCCAAATACCGTCGCGCACTCCAAATACGGTTGCACATTCCAAATACCGTCGCGCACTCCAAATACCCACTCCAAATATGGTGACGCGCTCCAAACACGGTCGCGTACTCCAAATACCCACTCCAAATACGGTCGCGCACTCCAAATACGGTCACGCACTCCAAATACGCGGTCGCACTCCAAATACGGTCGCGCACTCCAAATATGGTCGCGCACACGAAGTACGGTCGCGCACACCAAATACAGGCGCGCACTCCAAATATGGGCGTGCACTCCAAATACGGTCGCCCATTCCAAATATGATCGCCCACTGCAAATACGGTCGCCCACTACACATACGGTCGCCAACTCCAAATACGGTCGCGCACTCCAAATACGGTCGCACACTCCAAATACGGTCGCGCACTCCAAATACGGTCGCACACTCCAAATACGGTCGCGCACTACAAATCCGGTCGCGGACTCCAAATACGGTAGCGCACTCCTAAAACGGTCGCGCACTCCAAATACGGTCGCGCACTCCAAATACGGTCGCGCACTCCAAATACCGTCGCGCACTCCAAATACGGTTGCACATTCCAAATACCGTCGCGCACTCCAAGTACCCACTCCAAATATGGTGACGCGCTCCAAATACGGTCGCGTACTCCAAATACCCACTCCAAATACGGTCGCGCACACCAAATACGGTCGCCCACTCCAAATGCGGTCAGGCACTGCAAATGCGGACGCGCACTACCAATACGGGCGTGCACTCCAAATCCGGGCGCGCATTCCAAATAGGGTCGCCCACTCCAAATACGGTCGCGCACTCCAAATACGGTCGCCCACACCAAATATGGGCGCGCACTCCAAATACGGTCGCGCGCTCCATATACGGTCGCGCACTCCAAATACGGTCGCGCACTCCATATACGGTCGCGCACTCCAAATACCCACTGCAAATAGGTCGCGTACTCCAAATACGGTCATGCACTCCAAATACCCACTCCAAATACGGTCGCGCACTCCAAATACGGTCGCGCACTCCAAATACGGGCGCGCACTCCAAATACGGGCACCCACTCCAAATACGGGGGCCCACTCCAAATACAGTCGCGCACTCCAAATACGGTCGCCCACTCCAAATCAGGTCGCCCACTCCAAATACGGGCGCGCACTCCAAATACAGGCGTGCACTCAAAATACAGGCGCGCACTCCAAATGCGGTCAGGCATTGCAAATGCGGACGCGCACTACAAATACGGACGCGCACTCCAAATCCGGGCGCGCATTCCAAATACGGTCACGCACTCAAATGCGGTCGCGCACTCCAAATACGGGCGCACACTCCAAATACGGGCGCGCACTCTAAATACGGTCGCCCACTCCAAATACGGTCGCCCACTCCAAATAAGATCGCCCACTCCAAATACGGGCGCGCCCTCCAAATACAGGCGTGCACTCCAGATGCGGTCAGGCACTGAAAATACGGACGCGCACTCCAAATCCGGGCGCGCATTCCAAATGGGTTGCCCACTCCAAATACGGTCGCGTACTCCAAATACGGTCACCCACTCCAAATACGGGCGCGAACTCCATATACGGGCGCACAAACCAAATACGGTCGCGCCCTCCAAATGCGGTTGCGCATTCCAAATACGGTCGCGCGCTCCATATACGGTCGCGCACTCCAAATGCGTTCGCGTACTCCAAATACCCACTCCAAATACAGTCGCCCACTCCAAATACGGTCGCGCACTCCAAATCATGTCGCCCACTCCAAATACGGTCGCGCACTCCAAATACGGTCGCGCACTCAAAATACGGTCGCGCACACCAAATACGGGCGCGCTCTCCAAATACGGTCGCGCACACCAAATCGGTCGCGCATTCCAAAAACGGGCGCGCACTCCAAATACGGTCGCGGCCTCCAAATTCGGGCGCTGACTCCATATATGTGCACGCACTCCAAATACGGGCGTGCACTCCAAATGCGGTCGCGCACTCAAAATGCGGTGGCGCACTACAAATACAGGCGTGCACTCCAAATGCGGTCGCGCACTCCAAATGCGGTCGCGCACTCAAAATGCGGTGGCGCACTACAAATACAGGCGCGCACTCCAAATGCGGTCACGCACTCCAAATACGGTCGCGCACTCCAATTACGGTTGCGCACTCCAAATATGGTCGCGCACAACAAATAGGGTCGCGCACTCCAAATACGGTCGCGCATTCCAAATCCTGTCGCCCACTCCAAATACGGTCGCCCACTCCAAATGCGGTCAGGCACTGCAAATACGGACGCGCACTACCAATACGGGCGCGCATTCCAAATAGGGTTGCCCACTCCAAATACGGTCGCGCACTCCAAATGCGGTCGCGCACTCCAAATACGGTCGCGCGCTCCATATACGGTCGCGCACTCCAAATACGGTCACGCACACCAAATACCCACTGCAAATACGGTCGCGCACTCCAAATACGGTCGCACACACCAAATACGGTCGCGCACTCCAAATACGGTCGCCCACTCCAAATACGGTCGCCCACTCCAAATCAGGTCGCCCACTCCAAATACGGGCGCGCACTCCAAATACGGGCGCGCACTCAAAATACAGGCGCGCACTCCAAATGCGGTCAGGCACTGCAAATGCGGACGCGCACTACAAATACGGACGCACACTCCAAATCCGGGCGCGCATTCCAAATACGGTCACGCACTCAAATATGGTCGCGCACTCCAAATGCGGTCGCCCACTCAAATGCTGTCGCGCACTCCCAATATGATCGCCCACTCCAAATACGGGCGCACACTCCAAATACGGTCGCGCACTCCAAATACGGGTGCGCACTCCAAATACAGGCGTTCCCTCCATATACGGGCTCGCACTCCAAATACAAGCGCACATTCCAAATGCGGTCGCGCTCTCCAAATGCGGTTACGCACTCCAAATTCCCACTCCAAATACGGTCGCGCACTCCAAATACGGTCGCGCACTCCAAATACGGTCGCGCAATCCAAATACGGTCGCGCACTCCAAATACGGTGGCGCACTCCAAATACGGTCGCCCACTCCAAGTACGGTCGCGCACTCCAAATCGTGTCGTTCACTACAAATAAGGTCGCCCCATCCAAATATGGGCGCGCACTCTAAATACGGTCGCCCATTCCAAATATGGTCGCCCACTCCAAATATGGTCGCCTACTCCAAATACGGTCGCGCACTCCAAATACGGTCGCGCAATCCAAATACGGTCGCGCACTGCAAATACGGTCGCCCACTCCAAATATGGTCGCGCACTCCAAATCCTGTCGCGCACTCCAAATACGGTCGCCCACTCCAAATACGGTCGCGCACTCCAAATCCTGTCGCCAACTCCAAATACGGTCACCCACTCCAAATGTGGTCAGGCACTGCAAATGCGGATGCGCACTACAAATAGGGGCGCGCACTCCAAATCCGGGCATGCATTCCAAATAGGGTCGCCCACTCCAAATACGGTCGCGCACTCCAAATACGGTCGCCCACACCAAATACGGGCGCGCACTCCAAATGCGGTCGTGCACTGCAAATGCAGTCGCGCACTCCAAATACGGTCACGCATTCCAAATACGGTCGCCCCCTCCAAAAATGGTCGCGTGCTCCATATACGGTCGCGCACTCCAAATGCGTTTGCGTACTCCAAATACCCAGTCCAAATACGGTCGCGCACTCCAAATACGGTCGCGCACTCCAAATACGGTCGCGCAATCCAAATACGGTCGCGCACTGCAAATACGGTCGCCCACACCAAATACGGGCGCGTACTCCAAATACGGGAGCACAAATCAAATGTGGTCGCGCCCTCCAAATGCGGTTGTGCACTCCAAATACGGTCACGCAGTCCAAATACGGGCGTGCTCTCCAAATACGGTCGCGCACTCCAAATACCATCGCCCACTCCAAATTCCGTCGCGCACTACAAATACGGTCGCCCACTCCAAATACGGTCGCACACTCCAAATACGGTCGCGCACTGCAAATACGGTCGCGTAATCCTAATACAGTCGCGCATTCCAATTACGGTCGCGCTCTCTATATACCCACTCCAAATACGTTCGCTCACTCCAAATGCGGTGGTGCACTCCAAATACGGTCGTCCACTCCAAATACGGTCGCCCACTCCAAATACGGTCGCGCACTCCAAATACGGTAGCGCACTCCAAATACGGTCGCGCATTCCAAATACGGTCGCGCACTCCAAATACCCACTCCAAATACGGTCGCGCACTCCAAATACGGTTGCGCACTCCAAATGCGGTTGCCCACTCCAAATACGGTCGCCCACTCCAAATACGGTCGCGCACTCCAAATACGGGCGCGCTCTCCAAATACGGGCTCGCACTACAAATACAGGCGCCCACTCCAAATACGGGCGCCCACTACATATACGGTCGCCCACTCCAAATATGGTCGCCCACTCCAAATACGGGCGCGCACTCCAAATACGGGAGCGCACTCAAAATACAGGCGCGCACTCCAAATGCGGTCAGGCACTGCATATGCGGACGCGCACTACAAATACGGGCGCGCACTCCAAATCCGTGCGTGCATTCCAAATAGGGTCGCCCACTCCAAATACGGTCGTGCACTCCAAATACGGTCACCCACACCAAATACGGGCGCGCACTCCAAATAGGGGCGCACACTCCAAATGCGGTGGCGCACTCCAAATGCGGTCGCGCACTCCAAATACGGTCGCGCACTCCAAATGCGTTCGCATACTCCAAATACCCACTGCAAATAGGTCGCGTACTCCAAATACATCGCGCACTCCAAATACCAAATCCAAATAAGGTCGCGCACTCCAAATACGGTCGCGCACTCCAAATACGGTCGCCCACTCCAAAAACGGTCGCGCACTCCAAATCCTGTCGCCTACTCCAAATACGGTCGTGCAATCCAAATACGGTCGCGCACTCCAAATACGGTCGCGCACTCCAAATACGGTCGCGCACTCCAAATACGGTCGTGCACTACAAATACGGTCGCGCACTCCAAATACGGGCGTGCTCTCCAAATACGGGCGCGCACTACAAATACGGGCGCCCACTCCAAATACGGGCGCCCACTCCATATACGGTCGCCCACTGCAAATAATGTCGCCCACTCCAAATACGGGCGCGCACTCCAAATACGGGCGCGCACTCAAAATACAGGCGCACACTCCATATGCGGTCAGGCACTGCAAATGCGGACGCGCACTCCAAATCCGGGCGCGCATTCCAAATAGGGTCGCCCACACCAGATATGGTCGTGCACTCCAAATACGGTCGCGCACTCCAAATGCGGTCGCGCACTCCAAATACCCACTGCAAATAGGTCGCGCACTCCAAATACCCAATCCAAATATGGTAGCGCACTCCAAATACGGTCGCGCACTCCAAATACCCAATCCAAATATGGTAGCGCACTCCAAATACGGTCGCGCACTCCAAATACCCAATCCAAATACGGTCGCGCACTCCAAATACGGGCAAAAACTCCAAATACGGTCGCCCTTTCCAAATATGATAGCCCACTGCAAATACGGTCGCTCACTACACAAGCGGTCGCCAACTCCAAATACGGTCGCCCACTCCAAATATGGTCGCGTCCTCCAAATACAGTCGCCCACTCCAAATTCGGTCGCGCACTACAAATCCGGTCGCGCACTCCAAATCCGGTCGCGCACTCCAAATACGGGTGCACACTCCAAATACGGGCGCGCACTACAAATACTAGCGCCTACTCCACATACGGGCGCCCACTCCAAATACGGTCGCCCACTCCAAATAAGGTCGCCCACTCCAAATACGGGCGCGCACTACAAATTCGGGCGCGCACTCCAAATCCGGGCGCGCATTCCAAATAGGGTCGCCCACTCCAAATACGGTCGCGCACTCCAAATACGGTCGCCCACACCAAATACGGGCGCGTACTCCAAATACGGGAGCACAAATCAAATGTGGTCGCGCCCTCCAAATGCGGTTGTGCACTCCAAATACGGTCACGCAGTCCAAATACGGTCGCGCCCTCCAATTGCGGTCGCGCACTGAAAATACGGTCGCGCGTACCATATACGGTCGCGCACTCCAAATGCGTTCGCGTACTCCAAATACCCACTGCAAATAGGTCGCGTACTCCAAATACGATCGCGCACTCCAAATACCCACTCCAAATACGGTCGCCCACTCCAAATACGGTCGCCCACTCCAAATACGGTCGCGCACACCAAATACGGGCGCGTTCTCCAAATACGGGCGTGCACTCCAAATACGGTCGCCCATTCCAAATATGATCGCCCACTGCAAATATGGTCGCCCACTACACATGCGGTCGCCAACTCCAAATACGTTCGCGCACTCCAAATACGGTCCACGACTCCAAATACTGTCGCGCACTCCAAATACGGTCGTGCGCTCCATATACGGTCGCGCACTCCAAATACGGTCGTGCGCTCCATATACGGTCGCGCACTCCAAATTTGTTCGCGCTTTCTAAATACCCAATGCAAATAGGTCGCGTACTCCAAATACGGTCGTGCACTCCAAATACCCACTCCAAATACGGTCGCGCACTCCAAATACGGTCGCGCACTCCAAATACGGTCGAGAACTCCAAATACGGTCGCGCACTCCAAATACGGGTGCGCACTCCAAATGCAGGCATTCACTCCATGTACGGGCTCGCACTCCAAATACAAGCGCACACTCCAAATGCGGTCGCGCTCTCCAAATGCGGTCGCGCACTCCAAATACCCACTCTAAATACGGTCGCGCACTCCAAATACGGTCGCGGACTCCAAATACCCACTCCAATTACGGTCGCGCACTCCAAATACGGTCGCGCAATCCAAATACGGTCGTGCACTCCAAATCCTGTCACGCACTCCAAATACGGTCGCGCACTCCAAATCCTGTCGCGCACTACAAATACGGTCGCCCACTCCAAATACGGCCGCGCACTCTAAATACGGTCGCCCATTCCAAATACGGTCGCGCACTCCAAATAGACACTCGACATACGGTCACGCACTCCAAACACGGTCCCTCACTCTGAATACGGTCGCGCACTCCAAAAATGGTCGCGCATTCCAAATACGGTCGCGCACTCCAAATACGGGCGTGCACTCCAAATACGGTCGTCCATTCCAAATATGATCGCCCACTGCAAATATGGTCGCCCACTACACATGCGGTCGCCAACTCCAAATACGTTCGCGCACTCCAAATACGGTACACGACTCCAAATACTGTCGCGCACACCAAATACGGTCGCCCACTCCAAATCCGGTCGCGCACTCCAAATACGGTCGTGCGCTCCATATACGGTCGCGCACTCCAAATGTGTTCGCGTTTTCTAAATATCCACTGCAAATAGGTCGCGTACTCCAAATACGGTCGTGCACTCCAAATACCCACTCCAAATACGGTCGCGCACTCCAAATACGGTCGCGCACTCCAAATACGGTTGAGAACTCCAAATACGGTCGCGCACTCCAAATGCAGGTGTTCACTCCATGTACGGGCTCGCACTCCAAATACAAGCGCACACTCCAAATGCGGTCGCGCACTACAAATACGGGCGCGCACTCCAAATACGGGCGCGCACTCCAAATACGGGCGCGGCCTCCAAATATGGGCGCGCCCTCCATATATGTGCATGCACTCCAAATACGGGCGCGAACTCCAAATGCGGTCACGCACTCCAAATGAGGTCGCGCACTCCAAATACGGGCGCGCACTCCAAATGAGGTCGCGCACACCAAATACGGTCTTGCACTCCAATTACAGTTGCGCACTCCAAATGTGGTCGCGCAGAACAAATAGGGTCACGCACTCCAAATACGGGCGTGCACTCCAAATACGGTCGCGCACTCCAAATACCCACTCAAAATACGGTCGCGCACTCCAAATAGACACTCGACATACGGTCGCGCACTCCAAACACGGTCCCTCACTCTGAATATGGTCGCGCACTCCAAAAATGGTCGCGCTTTCCAAAGACGGTCGCGCACTCCAAATACCCACTCCAAATACGGTCGCTCATTCCAAATACGGTCACGCACTCCAAATACGGTCGCCCACTCCAAATATGGGTGTGCACTCCAAATACAGGCGTTCCCTCCATATATGGGCTCGCACTCCAAATACAAGCGCACAGTCCAAATGCGGTCGCGCTCTCCAAATGCGGTCATGCACTCCAAATACCCACTCTAAATACGGTCGCGCACTCCAAATACGGTCGCGCACTCCAAATACGGTCGCGCAATCCAAATACGGTCGCGCACTGCAAATACGGTCACCTACACCAAATATGGTCTCGCACTCCAAATCCTGTCGCGCACTACAAATACGGTTGCCCACTCCAAATAGGGGCGTGCACTCTAAATACGGTTGCCCATTCCAAATATGGTCGCCCACTCCAAATATGGTCTCGCACTCCAAATACGGTCGCGCACTCCAAATACGGTCACGCACTCCAAATACGCTCGCCCACTCCAAATACGGTCGCGCACTCCAAATCCTGTCGCCCACTCCAAATACAGTCGCGCACTCCAAAGATGGTCGCGCACACCAAGTACGGTCGAGCACACCAAATACGGGCGCGCTCTCCAAATATGGGCATGCACTCCAAATACGGTCGCCCATTCCAAATAAGATCGCCCACTGCAAATACCGTCGCCCACTACACATACGGTCGCCAACTCCAAATACAGTCGCGCACTCCAAATACGGTCGCATTCTCCAAATACAGTCGCGCACTCCAAATACGGTCGCCCACTCCAAATACGGTCGTGCACTACAAATCCGGTCGCGGACTCCAAATACGGTCGCGCACTCCTAATACGGTCGCGCACTCCAAATACGGTCGCGCACTCCAAATACGGGCGCGCTCTCCAAATACGGGCGTGCACTCCAAATACGGTCGCCCATTCCAAATATGATCGCCCACTGCAAATATGGTCGCCCACTACACATGCGGTCGCCAACTCCAAATACGTTCGCGCACTCCAAATACGGTCGCCCATTCCAAATATGATCGCCCACTGCAAATATGGTCGCCCACTACACATGCGGTCGCCAACTCCAAATACGTTCGCGCACTCCAAATACGGTCCACGACTCCAAATACTGTCACGCACACCAAATACGGTCGCCCACTCCAAATCCGGTCGCGCACTCCAAATACGGTCGTGCGCTCCATATACGGTCGCGCACTCCAAATGTTTTCGCGTTTTCTAAATACCCACTGCAAATAGGTCGCGTACTCCAAATACGGTCGTGCACTCCAAATACCCACTCCAAATACGGTCGCGCACTCCAAATACGGTCGCGCACTCCAAATATGGTCGAGAACTCCAAATACGGTCGCGCACTCCAAATGCAGGTGTTCACTCTATGTACGGGCTCGAACTCCAAATACAAGCGCACACTCCAAATGCGGTCGCGCTCTCCAAATGCGGTCGCGCACTCCAAATACCCACTCTAAATATGGTCGCGCACTCCAAATACGGTCGCGGACTCCAAATACCCACTCCAATTACGGTCGCGCACTCCAAATACGGTCGCGCAATCCAAATACGGTCGTGCACTCCAAATCCTGTCGCGCACTCCAAATACGGTCGCGCACTCCAAATCCTGTCGCGCACTACAAATACGGTCGCCCACTCCAAATACGGCCGCGCACTCTAAATACGGTCGCCCATTCCAAATACGGTCGCGCACTCCAAATATGGGCGCGCACTCCAAATACGGGTACCCACACCAAATACGGGAGCCCACTCCAAATACGGTCGCCCACTCCAAATATGGTCGCGCACTGCAAAGACGTGTGCGGACTCCAAATACGCGATCGCACTCCAAATACAGGCGCACGTTACAAATACGGGCGCGCACTCCAAATAAAGGCGTGCACTCCAAATACGGGCGCGGCCTCCAAATATGGGCGCGCCCTCCATATATGTGCACGCACTCCAAATACGGGCGCGCACTCCAAATGCGGTCACGCACTCCAAATGAGGTCGCGCACTACAAATACGGGCGCGCACTCCAAATGCGGTCGCTCACTCCAAATACGGTCGTGCACTCCAATTACAGTTGCGCACTCCAAATGTGGTCGCGCAGAACAAATAGGGTCACGCACTCCAAATACGGGCGCGCACTCCAAATGCGGTCGCGCACTCCAAATACCCACTCAAAATACGGTCGCGCACTCCAAATAGACACTCGACATACGGTCACGCACTCCAAACACGGTCCCTCACTCTGAATACGGTCGCGCACTCCAAAAATGGTCGCGCATTCCAAATACGGTCGCGCACTCCAAATACGGGCGTGCACTCCAAATACGGTCGTCCATTCCAAATATGATCGCCCACTGCAAATATGGTCGCCCACTACACATGCGGTCGCCAACTCCAAATACGTTCGCGCACTCCAAATACGGTACACGACTCCAAATACTGTTGCGCACACCAAATACGGTCGCCCACTCCAAATCCGGTCGCGCACTCCAAATACGGTCGTGCGCTCCATATACGGTCGCGCACTCCAAATGTGTTCGCGTTTTCTAAATATCCACTGCAAATAGGTCGCGTACTCCAAATACGGTCGTGCACTCCAAATACCCACTCCAAATACGGTCGCGCACTCCAAATACGGTCGCGCACTCCAAATACGGTTGAGAACTCCAAATACGGTCGCGCACTCCAAATGCAGGTGTTCACTCCATGTACGGGCTCGCACTCCAAATACAAGCGCACACTCCAAATGCGGTCGCGCTCTCCAAATGCGGTCGCGCACTCCAAATACCCACTCTAAATACGGTCGCGCACTCCAAATACGGTCGCGGACTCCAAATACCCACTCCAATTACGGTCGCGCACTCCAAATACGGTCGCGCAATCCAAATACGGTCGTGCACTCCAAATCCTGTCACGCACTCCAAATACGGTCGCGCACTCCAAATCCTGTCGCGCACTACAAATACGGTCGCCCACTCCAAATACGGCCGCGCACTCTAAATACGGTCGCCCATTCCAAATACGGTCGCGCACTCCAAATATTGGCGCGCACTCCAAATACGGGTACCCACACCAAATACGGGAGCCCACTCCAAATACGGTCGCCCACTCCAAATACGGTTGCCCACTCCAAATAAGGTCGCCCACTCCAAATATGGTCGCGCACTGCAAAGACGTGTGCGGACTCCAAATACGCGATCGCACTCCAAATACGGGCGCGCGTTACAAATACGGGCGCGCACTCCAAATACGGGCGCGCACTCCAAATACGGGCGCGGCCTCCAAATATGGGCGCGCCCTCCATATATGTGCACGCACTCCAAATACGGGCGCGCACTCCAAATGCGGTCACGCACTCCAAATGAGGTCGCGCACTACAAATACGGTCGTGCACTCCAATTACAGTTGCGCACTCCAAATGTGGTCGCGCAGAACAAATAGGGTCACGCACTCCAAATACGGGCGCGCACTCCAAATGCGGTCGCGCACTCCAAATACCCACTCAAAATACGGTCGCGCACTCCAAATAGACACTCGACATACGGTCGCGCACTCCAAACACGGTCCCTCACTCTGAATACGGTCGCGCACTCCAAAAATGGTCGCGCATTCCAAATACGGTCGCGCACTCCAAATACCCACTCCAAATACGGTCGCTCATTCCAAATACGGTCACGCACTCCAAATACGGTCGCCCACTCCAAATACGGGTGTGCACTCCAAATACAGGCGTTCCCTCCATATATGGGCTTGCTCTCCAAATACAAGCGCACACTCCAAATGCGGTCGCGCTCTCCAAATGCGGTCGTGCACTCCAAATACCCACTCTAAATACGGTCGCGCACTCCAAATACGGTCGCGCACTCCAAATACGCGGTCACACTCCAAATACAGTCGCGCACTCCAAATATGGTCGCGCACTCCAAATACGGTCGCGCAATCCAAATACGGTCGCGTACTGCAAATACGGTCGCCTAGACCAAATATGGTCTCGCACTCCAAATACGGTCGCGCACTCCAAATACGGTCGCGCACTCCAAATACGGTCGCACACTCCAAATACGGTCGCGCACTCCAAATCCTGTCGCCCACTCCAAATACAGTCGCGCACTCCAAAGATGGTCGCGCACACCAAGTACGGTCGAGCACACCAAATACGGGCGCGCTCTCCAAATATGGGCATGCACTCCAAATATGGTCGCCCATTCCAAATATGATCGCCCACTGCAAATACCGTCGCCCACTACACATACGGTCGCCAACTCCAAATACAGTCACGCACTCCAAATACGGTCGCATTCTCCAAATACGGTCGCGCACTCCAAATACGGTCGCCCACTCCAAATACGGTCGTGCACTACAAATCCGGTCGCGGACTCCAAATACGGTCGCGCACTCCTAATACGGTCGCGCACTCCAAATACGGTCGCGCATTCCAAATACGGTCGCGCACTCCAAATATGGCCGCGCACTCCAAATACCGTCGCGCACTCCAAATACGGTTGCACATTCCAAATACCGTCGCGCACTCCAAATACCCACTCCAAATATGGTGACGCGCTCCAAACACGGTCGCGTACTCCAAATACCCACTCCAAATACGGTCGCGCACTCCAAATACGGTCACGCACTCCAAATACGCGGTCGCACTCCAAATACGGTCGCGCACTCCAAATATGGTCGCGCACACGAAGTACGGTCGCGCACACCAAATACAGGCGCGCACTCCAAATATGGGCGTGCACTCCAAATACGGTCGCCCATTCCAAATATGATCGCCCACTGCAAATACGGTCGCCCACTACACATACGGTCGCCAACTCCAAATACGGTCGCGCACTCCAAATACGGTCGCGCACTCCAAATACGGTCGCGCACTCCAAATACGGTCGCACACTCCAAATACGGTCGCGCACTACAAATCCGGTCGCGGACTCCAAATACGGTAGCGCACTCCTAAAACGGTCGCGCACTCCAAATACGGTCGCGCACTCCAAATACGGTCGCGCACTCCAAATACCGTCGCGCACTCCAAATACGGTTGCACATTCCAAATACCGTCGCGCACTCCAAGTACCCACTCCAAATATGGTGACGCGCTCCAAATACGGTCGCGTACTCCAAATACCCACTCCAAATACGGTCGCGCACTCCAAATACGGTCGCGCACTCCAAATCCTGTCGCCCTCTCCAAATACGGTCGCCCACTCCAAATGCGGTCAGGCACTGCAAATGCGGACGCGCACTACCAATACGGGCGTGCACTCCAAATCCGGGCGCGCATTCCAAATAGGGTCGCCCACTCCAAATACGGTCGCGCACTCCAAATACGGTCGCCCACACCAAATATGGGCGCGCACTCCAAATACGGTCGCGCGCTCCATATACGGTCGCGCACTCCAAATACGGTCGCGCACTCCATATACGGTCGCGCACTCCAAATACCCACTGCAAATAGGTCGCGTACTCCAAATACGGTCATGCACTCCAAATACCCACTCCAAATACGGTCGCGCACTCCAAATACGGTCGCGCACTCCAAATACGGGCGCGCACTCCAAATACGGGCACCCACTCCAAATACGGGGGCCCACTCCAAATACAGTCGCGCACTCCAAATACGGTCGCCCACTCCAAATCAGGTCGCCCACTCCAAATACGGGCGCGCACTCCAAATACAGGCGTGCACTCAAAATACAGGCGCGCACTCCAAATGCGGTCAGGCATTGCAAATGCGGACGCGCACTACAAATACGGACGCGCACTCCAAATCCGGGCGCGCATTCCAAATACGGTCACGCACTCAAATGCGGTCGCGCACTCCAAATACGGGCGCACACTCCAAATACGGGCGCGCACTCTAAATACGGTCGCCCACTCCAAATACGGTCGCCCACTCCAAATAAGATCGCCCACTCCAAATACGGGCGCGCCCTCCAAATACAGGCGTGCACTCCAGATGCGGTCAGGCACTGAAAATACGGACGCGCACTCCAAATCCGGGCGCGCATTCCAAATGGGTTGCCCACTCCAAATACGGTCGCGTACTCCAAATACGGTCACCCACTCCAAATACGGGCGCGAACTCCATATACGGGCGCACAAACCAAATACGGTCGCGCTCTCCAAATGCGGTTGCGCATTCCAAATACGGTCGCGCGCTCCATATACGGTCGCGCACTCCAAATGCGTTCGCGTACTCCAAATACCCACTCCAAATACAGTCGCCCACTCCAAATACGGTCGCGCACTCCAAATCATGTCGCCCACTCCAAATACGGTCGCGCACTCCAAATACGGTCGCGCACTCAAAATACGGTCGCGCACACCAAATACGGGCGCGCTCTCCAAATACGGTCGCGCACACCAAATCGGTCGCGCATTCCAAAAACGGGCGCGCACTCCAAATACGGTCGCGGCCTCCAAATTCGGGCGCTGACTCCATATATGTGCACGCACTCCAAATACGGGCGTGCACTCCAAATGCGGTCGCGCACTCAAAATGCGGTGGCGCACTACAAATACAGGCGTGCACTCCAAATGCGGTCGCGCACTCCAAATGCGGTCGCGCACTCAAAATGCGGTGGCGCACTACAAATACAGGCGCGCACTCCAAATGCGGTCACGCACTCCAAATACGGTCGCGCACTCCAAATACGGTCGCGCATTCCAAATCCTGTCGCCCACTCCAAATACGGTCGCCCACTCCAAATGCGGTCAGGCACTGCAAATACGGACGCGCACTACCAATACGGGCGCGCATTCCAAATAGGGTTGCCCACTCCAAATACGGTCGCGCACTCCAAATGCGGTCGCGCACTCCAAATACGGTCGCGCGCTCCATATACGGTCGCGCACTCCAAATACGGTCACGCACACCAAATACCCACTGCAAATACGGTCGCGCACTCCAAATACGGTCGCACACACCAAATACGGTCGCGCACTCCAAATACGGTCGCCCACTCCAAATACGGTCGCCCACTCCAAATCAGGTCGCCCACTCCAAATACGGGCGCGCACTCCAAATACGGGCGCGCACTCAAAATACAGGCGCGCACTCCAAATGCGGTCAGGCACTGCAAATGCGGACGCGCACTACAAATACGGACGCACACTCCAAATCCGGGCGCGCATTCCAAATACGGTCACGCACTCAAATATGGTCGCGCACTCCAAATGCGGTCGCCCACTCAAATGCTGTCGCGCACTCCCAATATGATCGCCCACTCCAAATACGGGCGCACACTCCAAATACGGTCGCGCACTCCAAATACGGGTGCGCACTCCAAATACAGGCGTTCCCTCCATATACGGGCTCGCACTCCAAATACAAGCGCACATTCCAAATGCGGTCGCGCTCTCCAAATGCGGTTACGCACTCCAAATTCCCACTCCAAATACGGTCGCGCACTCCAAATACGGTCGCGCACTCCAAATACGGTCGCGCAATCCAAATACGGTCGCGCACTCCAAATACGGTGGCGCACTCCAAATACGGTCGCCCACTCCAAGTACGGTCGCGCACTCCAAATCGTGTCGTTCACTACAAATAAGGTCGCCCCATCCAAATATGGGCGCGCACTCTAAATACGGTCGCCCATTCCAAATATGGTCGCCCACTCCAAATATGGTCGCCTACTCCAAATACGGTCGCGCACTCCAAATACGGTCGCGCAATCCAAATACGGTCGCGCACTGCAAATACGGTCGCCCACTCCAAATATGGTCGCGCACTCCAAATCCTGTCGCGCACTCCAAATACGGTCGCCCACTCCAAATACGGTCGCGCACTCCAAATCCTGTCGCCAACTCCAAATACGGTCACCCACTCCAAATGTGGTCAGGCACTGCAAATGCGGATGCGCACTACAAATAGGGGCGCGCACTCCAAATCCGGGCATGCATTCCAAATAGGGTCGCCCACTCCAAATACGGTCGCGCACTCCAAATACGGTCGCCCACACCAAATACGGGCGCGCACTCCAAATGCGGTCGTGCACTGCAAATGCAGTCGCGCACTCCAAATACGGTCACGCATTCCAAATACGGTCGCCCCCTCCAAAAATGGTCGCGTGCTCCATATACGGTCGCGCACTCCAAATGCGTTTGCGTACTCCAAATACCCAGTCCAAATACGGTCGCGCACTCCAAATACGGTCGCGCACTCCAAATACGGTCGCGCAATCCAAATACGGTCGCGCACTGCAAATACGGTCGCCCACTCCAAATATGGTCGCGCACTCCAAATCCTGTCGCGCACTCCAAATACGGTCGCCCACTCCAAATGTGGTCAGGCACTGCAAATGCGGATGCGCACTACAAATAGGGGCGCGCACTCCAAATCCGGGCATGCATTCCAAATAGGGTCGCCCACTCCAAATACGGTCGCGCACTCCAAATACGGTCGCCCACACCAAATACGGGTGCGCACTCCAAATGCGGTCGTGCACTGCAAATGCGGTCGCGCACTCCAAATACGGTCACGCATTCCAAATACGGTCGCCCCCTCCAAAAATGGTCGCGTGCTCCATATACGGTCGCGCACTCCAAATGCGTTTGCGTACTCCAAATACCCAGTCCAAATACGGTCGCGCACTCCAAATACGGTCACGCACTCCAAATACGGTCGCGCACTCCAAATACGGTCGCGCACTCGAAATACGGGCACCCACTCCAAATACGGTTGCCCACTCCAAATACGGTCGCCGAATCCAAATCAGGTCGCCCACTCCAAATACGTTCGCACACTCCAAATACGGGCGCGCACTCAAAATACAGGTGCGCACTCCAAATACGGGCGCGCACTCCAAATACGGTCGCGCACTACAAATCCGGTCGCGCACTCCAAATACGGTCGCGCACTCCAAATACGGGCGCGCACTCCAAATACGGGCGCGCACTACAAATACGGGCGCCCACTCCAAATACGGGCGCCCACTCCAAATACAGGCGCCCATTCCAAATAGAGTCGCCCACTCCAAATACGGGCGCGCACTCCATATACGGGTGCGCACTCAAAATACAGGCGCGCACTCCAAATGCGGTCAGGCACTGCAAATGCAGATGCGCACTACTAATATGGGCGAGCACTCCAAATCCGGGCACGCATTCCAAATTGGGTCGCCCACACCAAATACAGTCGCGCACTCCAAATACGGTCGCCCCCACCAAATACAGGGGCGCACTCCAAATACAGGTGCACACTCCAAATACGGGCGCACACTCCCAATGCGGTCGCGCACTCCAAATACGGTCACGCACTCCAAATACGGTCGCGCACTCCAAATGCGGTCGCACACTCCAAATACGGTTGCGCGCTCCATACACGGTCGCGCACTCCAAATGCGATCGCGTACTCCAAATACCCACTGCAAATAGGTCGCGTACTCCAAATACGGTCGCGCACTCCAAATACACACTCCAAATACGGTCGCGCACTCCAAATACGGTCGCGCACTCCAAATACGGTCGCGCACTCCAAATACCCTCTCCAAATTCAGTCGCGCACTCCAAATACGGTCGCGCGGTCCAAATCCTGTCGCGCACTCCAAATACGTTATCCCACTCCAAATACGGGCGCGCACTCTAAATACAGTCGCCCATTACAAATATGGTCGCCCACTCCAAATACGGTCGCCCACTCCAAATACGGTCGCCCACTCCAATTACGGTCGCCCACTCCAAATATGGTCGCGCACTCCAAATATGGTCGCCCACTCCAAATGTGGTTGCGCACTCCAAATACGGTCAGGCACTCCAAATATGGTCGCGCACTCCAAATGCGGTCGCGCACTCCAAATACGGTCGCGCGCTCCATATACGGTTCGGTCACTCCAAATGCGTTCTGGTACTCCAAATACCCACTCCAAATACGGTCGCGCACTCCAAATACGGTCGCGCACTCCAAATACCCACTCCAAATACGGTCGCGCACTCGAAATACGGTTGCGCACTCCAAATACGGTCGCGCACTCAAAATACGGTCGCGTACTCCAAATACGGTCGCACACTCCAAATACGCTCGCGCACTCCAAATACGGTCGCGCAGTCCAAATATGGTCACGCACTCCAAAAACGGTTACGCACACCAATTAGGGGCGGGCACTCCAAATACAGTCGCCCTTTCCAAATATGATCGCCCACAACAAATACGGTTGCCCACTGCACATACGGTCGCCCACTCTGTATACGATCGTGCACTCCAAATATGATCGCGCACTCTAAATACGGTCGCGCACTCCAAATACAGTCGCGCAATCCAAATACGGTCGCGCACTCCAAATACGGTCGTGTACTCCAAATACGGTCGCGCACTCAAAATATGGGCGCGGACTCCAAATACGGTCGCCCCTTCCAAATATGGTCGCCCACTCCAAATACGGTCGCGCACTCCAAATACGGTCGCCCACACCAAATACGGGGGCGCAATCCAAATACGGGTGCACACTCCAAATACGGGCGCACACTCCAAACGCGGTCACGCACTCCAAATGCGGTCGCGCACTCCAAATACGGTCACGCACTCCAAATACGGTCGCGCACTCCAAATGCGGTCGCACACTCCAAATACGGTCGCGCGCTCCATATACGGTCGCGCACTCCAAATGTGTTCGTGTACTCCAAATACCCACTGCAAATAGGTCGCATAGTCCAAATACGGTCGGGCACTCCAAATACCCACTCCAAATACGGTCGCGCACTCCAAATACGGTCGCGCACTCCAAATACCCTCTCCAAATACGGTCATGCGCTCCAAATACGGTCGCGTACTACAAATACCCACTCCAAATTCAGTCGCGCACTCCAAATACGGTCGCGCA